>NC_081191.1:15403337-15600837 GCF_902713425.1 Acipenser ruthenus | reverse complement strand
ACAAAACTGTATTTAATAGCGTTTTCTTTTTATGAGTAGAAGAAATAAGATACTTACAAAAAAAATAAAACGCTATTAAATACAGGTTTTTTAAGTGTGATTAGCGGGTTGTCAAAGTTTTGATTTGGTCCAGGCCTAAGTCCAAATCTTAAAAGTCAGTCTTAAACCCTAAGTCAGACGTTATTACTGTACATTTTTTTACAGCTGCATTTCTATTAAGTGGAGTTACGAGAACATGAATCACAGCATCCCCGTTTAGTTAAAAAGCCGGTCACTCACAATTATTGAAATAGTCATTGTATTATTGTTTTATTTCTGTTTAGATTTGCCCGCATAAATTGCTCAGATGAGACTAACAGTCTGCATTCACGTTAATATTTATGCAAACGAGGATTGATTTGCATGGTTTATTTGTTTATTTATTTTAGTAATACTAATAAAAAATAAATAAATAAGTAAATAAATAAATAAATTAAGTAAACTTCTGTATCCCCAGCTGATATGACTGACCAACCCACAGGAAACAAAGGTCAAGACAGCACTCCCTTTGGGCTCCTAGTCACAAACAAGATTCATACAGCTTATTATTATCATCTAAATTGGGAATAATAATAACCTGATTTACCTGAACATATGACCCCAGCGTCTTCTTTGTGCCCACAGTCCCCGCTGTGTTTCAGAAATGGACACTCCCACAGAAATCTCTCTGTTCCTGTACAGTTAACATCATCCATCAGAATAGGGTCGTGCCCATTTCCAAACTGGAGTGCTCCTCCCGACAGCACTTCCACAGCAAATCCGCAGCCCACCTGTGCACAGGTCACATCGCCATCCTTCATGTCCCACCAATCGTCACACACAGTGCCCCAAAAACCCTCCTCCCAGACCTCCACTCTTCCAGCACAAGCGTCTCTACCTCCAGCCAATCGCACAGCTCTGTGACCTAAGTAACAAAGAGAGACCAAGTTACCAAACACTGTATTTTCTCTTCTACAGTCAGTAACACCAAACTGTATTATAGCTGCTAAGCATTGCCACACAACAGAGTGAGGGTTACTATAAGATACCGGCATGTGATCAAAAAGCTACTAACTAAGCTATTGATACTGGGATCAATAAGCTACTAACAACCAAACAAGCAAGATGGGCTGAATGGCTTCATCTCGTTTGTAAACTTTCTTATGTTGTTCTTATGTCTCAGGCGCATTACCGGCCCACATCAAAAGTGAACCAGGCCACCCACACCCATTAACTGTAGTAGTATGACTATGAAGGCCATTCTGTATTTTCCTGACCTGTTCTAAAAGCAATATTGAAAAAAGACACAATAAGACAAAATTATTTTGGAATAACTTTATGTATTGAGCTTCTTACCTCTACAGATGACATTCGTCCTGTTAATGTAATAACCTTTCTGAGCTTCTGTGCAATTAAAAAAATCTGGACCCCCAAAGTTACACTCAAGCAGTCCTGAATTCTTGTGGGAGTGTTGCATTTGGGAATTGGGATATTGAAGTGGTTGAACATCAAAAGCTTTTCCACAGTCCAGTTTTTCACAGACTAGGGTTGCTTCACTGATATTCCAAACTGGGGTGACTTCTGCTGGAACCCATGTTCCATTATAAAATACCTGCAGGCTCCCAGAACAAGGGCTGTCACCACCAAATAATCGAAACAAGGTGACCGGGGCTTCAGCTGTTGGATGAACAAGAAATATAAATGTAAATATTGAATGTGTACAGTATATCACCACTGATGCTTTTACGTATATGGGGTCATACAATTGCCTTGCAAACCTCGCCAAAATTTGGTTAAAATTGCTCTTCAGTGAATGCCCCGTCACTTTATTACTGTCCGATTGGCCGTGAATTCTGACCTATTAGAAAAGTAAAACTTTAGAGGGGTTTGTTGCTTAATTTATGTGTTCAGATTTATCTTTAAAAAAAAATCTATATAAAGCAAGACAAATCCTGATGGTTGACGATAGAAATGAAGAACCACTTGCTTAAAAGTCAACATTTTGAGACCAAAACAATACACCAAACAAAGCAAAAACTATATATAAACTGTACATACATACATATATATATATATATATATATATATATATATATATATATATATATATATATATATATATATATATATATATATAGAGTACTGTGCAAAAGTTTTAGGCAGGTGTGAAAAAATGCTGTAAAGTAAGAATGCTTTCAAAAATAGACATGTCAATAGTTTATATTTATCAATTAACAAAATGCAAAGTGAGTGAACAGAAGAAAAATCTACATCAAATCAATATTTGGTGTGACCACCCTTTGCCTTCAAAACAGCATCAATTCTTCTAGGTACACTTGCACACAGTTTTTGAAGGAACTCGGCAGGTAGGTTGGCCCAAACATCTTGGAGAACTAACCACAGTTCTTCTGTGGATTTAGGCAGCCTCAGTTGCTTCTCTCTCTTCATGTAATCCCAGACAGACTCGATGATGTTGAGATCAGGGCTCTGTGGGGGCCATACCATCACTTCCAGGACTCCTTGTTCTTCTTTACACTGAAGATAGTTCTTAATGACTTTCGCTGTATGTTTGGGGTCGTTGTCATGCTGCAGAATAAATTTGGGGCCAATCAGATGCCTCCCTGATGGTATTGCATGATGGATAAGCATCTGCCTGTAGTTCTCAGCATTAAGGAGACCATTAATTCTGACCAAATCCCCAACTCCATTTGCAGAAATGCAGCCATAAACTTGCAAGGAACCTCCACCATGCTTCACTGTTGCCTGCAGACACTCATTCGTGTACCGCTCTCCAGCCCTTCGGCGAACAAACTGCCTTCTGCTACAGCCAAATATTTCAAATTTTGACTCATCAGTCCAGAGCACCTGCTGCATTTTTCTGCACCCCAGTTCCTGTGTTTTCATGCATAGTTGAGTCGCTTGGCCTTGTTTCCACGTCGGAGGTATGGCTTTTTGGCCGCAAGTCTTCCATGAAGGCCACTTCTGACCAGACTTCTCTGGACAGTAGATGGTTGTACCAGGGTCCCACTGTTTTCTGCCATTTCTGAGCTGATGGCAATGCTGGACATCTTCCGATTGCGAAGGGAAGTAAGCATGATGTGTCTTTCATCTGCTGCAGTAAGTTTCCTTGGCCGACTACTGCGTCTACTGTCCTCAACGTTGCCCGTTTCTTTGTGCTTCTTCAAAAGAGCTTGGACAGCACATCTGGAAACCCCTGTCTGCCTTGAAATTTCTGCCTGGGAGAGACCTTGCTGATGCAGTATAAATACCTTGTGTCTTGTTGTTGTGCTCAGTCTTGCCATGGTGTATGACTTTTGACAGTAAACTGTCTTCAGCAACCTCACCTTGTTAGCTGAGTTTGGCTGTTCCTCACCCAGTTTTATTCCTCCTACACAGCTGTTTCTGTTTCAGTTAATGATTGTGTTTCAACCTACATATTGAATTGATGATCATTAGCACCTGTTTGGTATAATTGTTTAATCATACACCTGACTATATGCCTACCTATTCCCTGACTTTGTGCAAGTGTACCTAGAAGAACTGATGCTGTTTTGAAGGCAAAGGGTGGTCACACCAAATATGGATTTGATTTAGATTTTTCTTCTGTTCACTCACTTTGCATTTAGTTAATTGATAAATATAATCTATTAACATGTCTATTTTTGAAAGCATTCTTACTTTACAGCATTTCTTCACACCTGCCTAAAACTTTTGCACAGTACTGTATATATATATATATATATATATATATATATATACAGTATACATATATAGTAGAAGAAAAGTAATTGATCAACTGAAAACTCACTATTTTAATAATTGTACAATTTAAAATTATAAACTTGTCAATAGTTGCACATTCACAACATTGTGTTGCTAGGGACATTAATTGTTTCACAGTCAAGGGTTAAGTAAAACTTCATAAAGGCAATACAAACAGGGACTCTCCTATGTTGTATAGGTTAGCAACATTACTTCCTCTCACACGACACAAATAACTTGGGTTGTGTTGGGTTGCAGCTGCAGTGTAAAACCAGCTCGAGCGACGCTGCTCGACACCACAGCATCCTGTTGCTCATTTCCTGTGAAAATGTCAATCTATTGTCGTCTCAACATATAGGACACAGGGTTGAAATACGGTGCTGTTTTTATAAAATGTATCCCGATTCCCAATTTTTTTGTGTCCCATGGAATGTTTTGGCTCTTAGGGAAGTTGGCCATGCAGACTTTTATGGGTTTGTTTTGGTACTATGGTAACAAACAAACAAAATAATCACATTGCTAAAATTCATGCTGACTTGTTTCTGTAGGCGATCCTCCACTTGTAAAACTTGGAAATTCCTTCAAGGATACAGAATTCTATATGGAATAATCAAGTAGCTGCGGCTTGTTACCAAGGGAATATTTACATCGGCCAGCATTAGTAGTTTCGTTTGAATAATTGCAAATAATTCTGAGGGACAAGACGCTGCTAGTTGATCATTTAATGTATGCAATGCATCTGTGAGGTTTTGGGTGGTTGCTTTTATTTAACATGTCTGGGCCTAATTGATCCTGACTCTAAATTGTCAATTCTTTACCAGCAAATGGTTTTATGACAGATATTCTAATACATTTCTTGATTTAAATGTGTAGTTGAAATTACACTTTATTCTGGTAAATGCAGCATTTTACAACTATGGTTTTACATCCCAGTTCTACATCATCATGCCCTTACATTCAGTTACAGTAAGGGGTTCATTCATATTTACTAGTTGGGTTTATTACAGGTTACCCAGCCATTGTGTCTTATAAATAAAATAATTGTAATTGTATGAAACTAGCAAGAAGCTACTTAATTATTCATTCTCCCAGCTAAATTCTTGGTAATTTGTTTTATTTCTTTAAGAAAATTTGCCAGTGTTTTTTCATTTGCTACAAAAGAGGACCTTAAGACTGTAAATGACCTGTTTTAAAGGACTTCTTGATTGTTTCTGGTCACATTTAGTTGTCTCAACCGTATATTTAATAAATAATTAATTTTATATAGCAAACAAGAATAGTGGCACATTAAGACACCCTTTATCTATTATAAATATCAAGGAGCAGCAGATTATTTACTTCTTTTGTGAATAATTGAAAGAATACTTGCTTTTGTTTGCTGTGTCTGTCGTGGCCGTAGTGGCCTCTGAGGAATTATTCAGATACTCAGACGTGTAACTGCTTTGAGATCCTGAAATAAAAATTAAGCAAAAGCGTTATTTCATTTCAACAACATCATCATTAAAAAACATTTTCAGAGATAATCTACAAAGCAACACAATATCCCCATGATATCCCCATCCCTATAAATGGTGTTTTTAAAGATGACGAGTTTTACAAGTTTAAAGCTTGCTCTAAGATGTGTGTTAAACGAAAAACATGTAATAATTCAGTTTACATTCAATTACATTCAGTTCTGCGAGTTGTTTTGACAGTGCAATGTATAGTACATTAAAGTGTTTCTACCTTGCACCCAGCAGACAATTTAAGACATTAAATGATAACTTTGGTTAGTGTGTATTTCTATGAAGAAAGAGTTATTGGACCAACGGTCAAGTTCCAAACACAAACTTTCAAGACCACACTGATTCCTTCATCGAATGAAAGTGTGTTTCAAAATGAATATTGTAGGTGCTTTTTTCGAACACACCTTCACTGATGGAGGGACCTACAGCATGCTCTTGTAAACTTGTATTTTGAACATTGGGCAAATAAATGTGGTATTAAAACAGCAAAATGAAAATGCCCATTAATCAAATAATCATCAAACGCGATATGTATGTATGTGTATATATATATTCCTCGTTGCCTATGCCCCCTTGTCGTTTCTTTGTTTGGTCCCCCTCCTCACCTGCCTCCACTTTAACCGTCCTTTTCTTTGCCGCAGCAGAATTAAGTGTAACTTTTTTATATTTTATCAAAGGGCACAAAATTGCACACATATTAGCAAATGAAAAACCTTGCATTTGCAGAGAGCATGCAGAGCTTAATAGCAATACTATACAGTAGTAAAGAGTGCATTCAGTCTCATTGAGGCAGCTTGTTATTCTGTTAACATTGACTTAACATTGTTGCTTTTCAGTGTGGAACTGAGAAGAACATTGTTATATTATTGCGGTCTTTATTTTACCAGGAATTTGAACATTCTGGGCTGAGTAAACCAAAATGAGGAGAGAATAAGACCTCAGTATCCTCGTATATATAGGTATGTAAAACCAGATCAGAAAAGAATGCAAAAACACCCAGTACACCAGAAATACCACAGAAGTTTAAGGATTTCGATTTTTAAAAAGTGACAGTACATTGAAAAGTAATAGTGCTGATTGCACCCTAAAAAACATGTCAGGTGTATTAGTTGTAGTTCTGATTAATTAAAAAAAGGAAAAATCTACTGCCCTGACATTATGTGTGAGAACAAGTTAGTTCTATGGTGTTTAGGTGGCTAAGTGGCATATTTGGTTTAATTGGCACGCAGAGTTTATTGAGCAGCAGGAGTCTAAAAAATCATTTTTAGGGAACAGACTTTTAAAAGTGGAACAGTAAATGCAAAAGCATCCCTATAATGTGAACGGTTCAGTCGTTAAAAGAAAAGAAGCAGATTCTAATACTAAAAAAAATAAAACTTTGAGTAGTATACAACGTAATCTGTATGTGAGAAACTTGAGAAATTCACTAAATCGTTTCCAAATTATAACAAATAAATTACACCTTAACTGTATATACGGTTGTGATTCCATCTTGGGTATTTGATGGCATTAATACATGTATATGTCATCAAAAAAACCAGAGTACAGTATTACAGCCTCATTGTGTACAGTTTGGTGTACATTTTTCCATATTTAATATAACTTTACATTCAGTTTTATGAGTTGTTTTAACAGTGCGATGTCTAGTATTTTAAAGCATTTCTACCTCGCAACTTACAGGTAATTTAAGACAGTAAATGATAACTTTGGTTAGTGTGTTTTTCTACTAAGAAACAGTGAGTTTATGATGATTTATTGGACCAACTTACAAGTTCCAAACACAAACTTTCAAGACCACACTGGTCCATTCATCGAATGAAAGTGTGTTTCAAAATAAATATTGTAGATGCTTTTTTCAAACACACCTTTGCCAATGGAGGGACCTACAGCATGATGTCTTGTAAACTTGTATTTTGAACACTGGACAAATGTTGGAATTGGCCAGCAAAATTAAAATGCTGGCCAATTCCTTTATTAAAGCAACAACTTAAGGAGCCACGCAAAAGGTTTTATTGTGGCTTCTCCAACACTGCGCCTTGCAGGGAGTGTGTCATTGAACTTGGTAGATAAGGTGAGTCCTTTCTAAAAGACAGCTGTGAAGGTGCTCTTATATTATTTATTTATGTATTTATTTATTTATTTGGCAGACATCTTTATCCAAGGCCACTTACAGGTGTTACAGGGCAGTACATATTTAAATATTTAAATAGGGCAGCAGTGTGGAGTAGTGGTTAGGGCTCTAGACTCTTGACTGGAGGGTCGTTGGTTCAATTCCAGGTGGGTGACACTGCTACTGTACCCTTGAGCAAGATACCTTACTAAGAAATTAATAATAAAATACAGTGTAGTTTACAGTAAGTGCAAATAATACTACTAAAATACAATATGGTATGATAACAAGTTAAGATTACAACAAATTATATTTACAATTACATTATGTGCAATAGTGCAAGGATAGTGCATTAGCTGAGGATCCAGTAATGTGGTGCTCAGGTCAGGCAAGTCTAGTGCATAATAGGAGCAGCAGAGCAAGAGTTCTACAAGTGCATCTTAAAGGTTTACTGGTTTGAAAAACAATAACAAAGTATACAAACAACATATACAAATGCCATGATACAACACACCAAACACAACTATTTTATATGTTAGGATTCCTTGATATTTTTAGAGCCCCGGAATCTTTTAGTGTTCGGCCCGGGGTTGTCTTGCGAATGACCCCATCGCGATGCAGAAAATTCACTTAACCCAAAGCCGATCTGAAGAAGATCCGCTTTTGTACTTTTGAAATGCAAATAAATAAATAAATGTGATGGTTTGATAATTTTATTTAAAAGCATTGGTCTGCAATGCATTTATTAAGTTACCACATCAATGTGTTTTTATTATTATTAATATTAATTTATTTATTTATTTTATTTCCAAGTAGTTTGACACAATTGTAGCTACCCTGGAGAATAATTCCAACTAGTCCCGCTTTTACATGAAGGGATGAAAACTAAATAAACAGAAGAATTTCTCTTTAAATAGGATTCATACAATATCTCTTCACTTTCATACAATTTTTTTTTTTTAAAAGTAGATGTATTATTACTAAGAATAGGAGTTTAAAAATGTGCTTGGCTTTTTTTGAGGATGGAGTTGGATGATTCCCTCATCACTCAACAGCCTCTGCTTTCTGATAGCCACCAGTCTAAACTGCCTAACATCCCACGGAAGTCATGGGGCTGAATAAGTTCTTACTAAATGTATTTTGCTTATTATTTTCTAAGAGTACTGTACATACATTACCCCCCTATCAAGAGGACTGCCTGCAGTAGAATCTCAGCCTCAGCTTGATTGGAATGTATCTGTCCACTGTTATGTCTTTGATTGTCTCATTGTAGAACATCATCTGAGGCAGTGACCTTAACTCTATAGGTAGAGCCAACATTGCTAAAAGGCCTCAGAAAATAATATGGTTTTATATGACAGCCCAACTTTTTACTTCCCCTGAATGTTTTTTTTTTTTTTTTTTCTTGGACTTAACTGATCCATTCAGTAATGTCTTTATAACTGTAGCTAGATGAGATGGAACAAGTTATTTTTTTTATATACAAAAACACTCTCTGTACCATTTGGTTTATGTTTCTGAAAAACAACGCATGGTATTTCGGGTCTGTAATCTTCATTGAATTCCCAACCAACCCTCCCTTAAAAAAAAAAAAAAAACCTGAAATTAGCACCTACAGAGTATAGACAATGGCCAGGTTTCCACACGCTTTGCAAAGTACAGAAATATATTTTGTCACCCTTTAGATGTACTTTTGTTATCTTCGTGATTGGTCATCGGATAGCTGATTGCTTTAAGCCTAGACCTTTCTGTCTGTTAGCAATAAGATGCAATTCATTGTACACTAGTCTAAAATAGCATATATCACAGGTAACCACCAAGGAGAAAAAAAATATGTATTAAATTAGCATAGCTGTATTATTTCTGCGGGCTATCAACAACACCGGGCTTGAGTGACTGCCTAAATTGAAGTAAAATCTCTTAAACATAATGCATTGAGCAAGATTTATTTTAAAAGTACAAAACCACGAAAAAGAGAAAAAATCAGTTGGTTCCACGAATTTGTTCAAAAAGACAAATACAGGGCTTAACATCAGTTTGCTACAAGACTTAACAACTCCAGAAAGTGCCGGTGGATTACAGCAATTACTGAGAAATGTGTTAAACTCGTATGGACTACCGATATACTATATATTATTATAAAAATATTATGTGGTGGGAAATGCGGGTGGGTAGGGTAGCCTATTGTAGATGTACTACTAATATTTAAAAAATGCACTGCTGCATAATTGTTATATTATTAACCTAAATGCTGGTATTTTAGCTCCGTTCGTAGGCTGTAAGGATCAGATTTGCTCAAGCTATGGTTCTGTAGATAAACTTGTATGTAATATATATGTATGTGTATAATAGTTTTACTATATATATATATATATATATATGCAGTCAAGAGATGTCTGCATAAGGATAGTACACAGCGCTTTCTTATGGAATGTTGTTTTTGTATTGTTATTTGTGTAACGCTGATTTGAGCGTTACATCTGTTTTTTTTGTTGCTTTGTTTGTTTGTTTGTTTTTTTGTTTTGTTTATTCCTGTGCTTTTTAATTCCATTTTTTGTTGGTGGCCAAACGAGGCAGGCTGCACAACGCAACCTGAAAACGTCTTGTAAACCCAGTTTAAGAAAGCTGTACGATATCAGTAAGTCGCGCAAGGCCAAATTGGAACTCGGACAAAAACATTTAAATATACCCTCCCGTATTTTAATATTAATTAGGTTATTTGCATTTGGAAGGAGAATTTCTCTGGCTAAAAGAAAACTACAAGGAAACCCACACTACCCGAAAGATACTACTTGTTTTTCTTTTTCCATGGAAACTGCCCCAATGTCTATTTATGTCTACCAATTTCCTGCACTTTGTATTTGTTTATGTAACACACTATTCAAAATACTTGCATTCAGAAATCTGTCATTGTAAACATTTCATATTGTTACAATCTTATCTGCTGATATAGAAAACTATTGCCCCACCTTGGTAATGTGGTATACTTTTTCAGAATTTATTGTGTGAAAGCCTGCAAAAAGCTGCATACTTTGCTGCCACGAAACCACCTCAGGCCATGGTCAGAGCATTTTGTCGGTTCCCTGTTTTACATTGAAGTAGCCCTGTCTTTTTCCATGAAATATTGAAACAATGAAACTACAGTACTGATTATTGTTGCATTTAATACATATTTTTCAATGCAGGTTTATCTACAGTCTGTGTGAATGAAACTGCCACCGCTGAATGGTGCATGGCAGTTGTTATGCGGATTTCTGTATCCCCATATAATTCTGTATCCCCTTAGATTTGATGCTTGCGTAGCTCAAGATCGCTATACGTGAACGCTTGATGTTTCTGAACAGTATTTACATTAAAATGTGTTTTAAAAGAAAAATACAGTTTTATAAGGTTACTTTTAATCAAGGGTTTCATGTATTGAGCAACGCAGGAAGCTGAGCGTACTGTAGAAAAGCAGTGGTGTTAAATGTGCTGTTTTATTTTGCTACAGAATTAGTTTGGTCTTGTTTTCAATATTTGTTGCAAACTGCAGCAGAACTCAATGGCAGTGATTGAGAACACAGCGGGACTCAAGCACAGGAATATCGCACATACACGTGCAGCTTTGAAAAACTGCATCTGCACAGGCATGGAATCATGCGGGGGTACAGAATTCTGTGGCGAGTCAGAAATCTGCGTAACACCGTAACTAGCTATGAGGACAACGAGGTCGTTTCCCTCGGTTGTTTTTTTTTTGCATCATCAATTCTGGTAAAGTACAAAAGACTCCTTAATTTTCTCTGTTGGTTTGCTGTGTAGCATAGCTTTAGAGGTCGAATAATAAATACTGCCAGCTATAGTTTGAAACCCACGCTTGACCTCGGTAGAATGTCAGCTCTGTTTACAACGCTGGATGTATGTGAATCGGTAAATCAGAAAATAGAATACTACATCAGTGCTGCTACTAACCTGGCATTGTCTGTATGAATCGTAAATGCGTTTCAGAAATGCAGATCAGTGCCCCTCAGAGTTGAGAATTGAAAAATAAAATAAAGTGTGGGTTGGATTATAGTTATTTGTAGGGATTTTAAGACTTTTTTCAATTACAAAAGTCTGCGCACTGACTTACCTACAGTGCTGATCAGTTCAACCCCCCTCTCTCTTTATATAATGTGCTCAAACAAAACCTTTCATTTAAAGTTTTAATCAAAAGATTGTCCCCCTTTAACATCGACAGAATCGGCACAGATTATTAATAAAACAATTTAACCTGTAATCCGCATTTCCCTATCATTAACAATTATTATTATCATTATTATTATTATTATTATTATTATTATTATTATTATTATTAACTGCCCTTTTTAATGACAGAGCAACGCTGTAGCCAAGCTGCGTTGTAAAGATCATTCTGTGCGGAGAGAGATTCCAGTGAATCTTAAAATCAAAAGCTCTGTGTCAGGTCTGTATATGGTATTCTTTAACGTTGGGGTAGAACCCACAGTTTTCATCTTTTCATGCCTGCAGGTCTCCCTATCAATGTTGTGCTTCAAATAGAAGCAGAAACTCTGCATTGGTCAGAGCACACTGTCATTGGTGTGGAGGCCTACAGGAGAAAGTGCATTATTGTTTGTAACTTTTGTTGCTGCAAACTTTTATTCATAAATAAATCACCCCAGAAGGAATCCACCAGTGGGATTAATACAGAGTCGAAGTGTGACAGCATTTAGATCTTCCACTGTTTAAGTCGTGTTTAAGTACTTCTGCCTGCAAAAAATATATAAAATGACACGGAAGGCCCCATTAAAGGATATAAACAATTTAGTTAACATGACCACTTTATAACCTTTATAGTTTTTAATGTATTAAATGTGTACCTGTACTATTTTTATTCTGTTACATTTCCAGGAGATTCGTAAGAAGAGAAATTCAGTTTGACAATTCAGTTTTTCCACTACTGTGTTTTTATTTTTTCGTACAACACCCAAGATCAATAACTCAAACAATTCCAATTTAAATGTTAGAATTCTTATATGCAATTTAAAGAGTCCACAAACCTGCATACAATAATTTAACCATAACACGTCTGTGAAGCTGCATCCAAATGAATCAGTCTATTTAACGCCTCACGTCTTTAGTGTTTAATTATGTCGCTGTATGTTTTAATGTTATCGTAAAACATATTTAAGGTGCAATTTCAATTTGATATTGAGTGCTAAAAAAAACCTTAAAATGAAAATCTATTTAATAAAATAAAAACAGAATTCAAATGACGGTGCTCTGGTATTTTTATATTGATGTTTTAGACATTTATCGCCTTGGTTTAATTGGAAGCCTCAAATAATACCCTATTAGTAGTATCTGTAATAGAGGCAGCATTACAATTTGTGATTTGATGAGTCTGTGATTTAAAACACTTAGGACATGATTTACAGTACAAGTTATCTTTTTTTAAGTTGTTGCTTACTTTAATATTACTGCATTTGGTTAGCTAATTACAATGTAATTAAAATATAAATAACTGACACGTTTCCTACAATGGAACATTAAACATAATTAGACCAGGGCATGAAAGGGATAGCTTCAGTATTTACTGGTAACTTCTGTTGTGAAATAAATGGCCCATAGGAAAAATGATACAAAGGCTGAAATCAAATATACCCTCAATGGAGAACCAAGGCGATTATTTTGTAATGGCCAAATGGAGTAGTGTGCGAAAAAACACTTAGCATGAGGACTAGTGACAGGCGTTAGGAACTGTTTGCGGGTGATGTGGCCCAAGACAGAATTCCAAGATGATATTTTGCACAGAAGCATTTATCCTATGGCCTTTACTGTTTATTCATCTCAACTTTAACAAAGATTTTTGTGATCCATTTTCAAAAAATAATTATTTAAAGTCAGTATTGTTTATTTAACAATTTTACAACACAGCTCAGGTGTGTAGTGATCCTAGACTGCATTCACTGCGTAATGTAATAGAAATGTAATTGCAGACACAAAGGACTAGTTACAAGGTAATTCTATTTTTTTAGTTTTATATCCTCCCATTAGTGTTATTGGTAGCTTTTGATTGTACAGTAGACTCGGAGATCGGACCCTGTTCAGATTAGTAATTTCATCTGAGTATTGATTGTAATTTACCATGTGAAAAGACTTTGCCGTGTACTTGATTTTCATAATTATATTTAAAAAAGAATAATCATTTGAAACAAAATTATACAGAAACAGCTGTGATAGCATGGTTCGGGTTATAGGTTAGTTTGAACTACTAGGGTTTAAATTAGTTAGAGTCTACTGTAATTTGATCCTTTGACCAGAGAAGACTAATGTTAACAAAAGTTTGATACAACTTGAATTTCTTTAACAGAAGGGCACTAAAGGGCAAATATATATATATAATATACATTTTTTACCAATTTGGGTGATATGATTACCCCCTGAAATATATTTTTCACCCCAGTATTTTAGAAAATGAGTTTAACTATTTTTAATGCATAAATAACTTGACACACAGAAATACAAACTATATACACAGAATTAACCACAGAATTAACCATTAATTTTAAAAATACATAGATAAATAAAACATTAGTATTACCTTGAGAAACCCCTGCAACAGAAAGTATGAAGATCAACAACAGCACTTCCATTTCAACAGATGTAAAATTGTTTCCCTTTGTTGTAGGAACGTTTACAAAAAAGTATTTGTTAAGTCTTTATCTTATCAAAAAAACGTATTTCTTGCATCCTTTATCTTTCTGTTTGTGTGTGTATGTGTGTGTCTGTGCAAAATGTGGTTTCCTTTTTGTTGTTCATTGTTCAGCAGTGTCTTCCACACACACACACACACACACACACACACACACACACACACACACACACACACACTTGTTATGTCATTGAATATGCCCCTTTTTAGATTTTAAATTTTTGATGTTTGTGAAAGGTTCTGGATTGAGGGCACCTATTTCTAGAAATGAATTATTAATTACATTTTTGGGTTAATTTGTAATTAATTTGATTACCTAGCCAGTGGACATTACACTTGATAATTCTTCTTTTTCTTCTTTTTCTTTTTCTTCTTATTCTTATTCTTATTATTATTATTATTATTATTATTATTATTATTATTATTATTATTAACAACCGTGCCATTATAGCTTACTATCATGTTTATTGGTCTACAGCAGGGGCCATGGGAGCAACAATAGTTTATGTATTTTATATATATATATATATATATATATATATATATATATATATATATATATATATATATATATATATATATTTGAACAATTTTCCACAATGGGAAGTGGATTGTTGCCCCTTCCACCACCCCAGGAGCTTGGGCCAAAGCCTAACCAGTTTGATTAATCTAACGTTGCCCCCTATGTACTGTATTTATGTGCTCAGTGATGAACCTCAGAACTGCATCTTTCCCTTTAAAAAGACTGGTCCATCTGGTCATCCAAATTCATTTTAATGGGGCTACAGTAGGCTTAGAGGCCTATGAATGAATACATTGTGTGTGGGGTGCCTCTTGTGCAGTTTCAGTGAGATAACTGCAAAGTGAAACTAAATGAAATGATTTCAGTTATAATAAGAGACACCCTACACATAATGCAACTTAATGTACATCACAAAAACAAAGATTGTACTGTAATTGTATTGTAAAAAAAAATTAAACTATGAAGTGAACTAACTTTTGAACTAACTTTAGAAGTTTCCAAAAGACAAAGCATAAAGCAACCCCAAAGATGTATATCAAATGCACGCATGTGATTGGACGTGGTGACTTCTGCAACATGATGGAAAACTGAGTCATTAAGATTGTGTATTACTTATTTTTAAAGATCTGTAAAAACAATGGTACTTCACTTTTTATAGTAAATTAGATGCAATAAGATATGTTATATGTATAAAGGGATATGTCTGTGAGGGAAAATTGAAATTCTAACAGCTTATTATAGTGTTTGATAACATACAGCCCCCTTAACTCCCTTGAATAGCACTTTTTTCCCATCTTTCTAGCAACATGAAGTTATAACTGTACAATTTACAGATCATTGTATTTATGAATGTATGTAACAGTTCCCTTTCAATTCGAAGACGACCACCAACAAACATTATGTATGAGATATGCCTGCCCATTGGGTAGGTACTTGATGAGCTTTCTATACCAGAGCTGCCGATAGGCCCCTTCCTGGGATGATGCACTTGGTCCCGACAACCAGATTAAAACCCTCATCCTGAGGAAGCCATTTTTCTTTTTCCTTCTCAAGACAGTACGGTAAGACCTCTGTGTTGAGCTGAGCAGGTTGATAGAAAAAAGCTTCTCGTTTTGAATCGAGTTGATTGTATTTCCCTTGCATCCATGCTGAAAGCTAGCATGCCGCTTTCCCGGAATCAATGACTGAATAGACAGACCTTTCGCCTTTCTGTCTTTCAGCTGCCTCCTCGCTTGCATGGTAGGCTGCACTTTGTTATCTGTCAGTCGTGTGTGAGCGAGTGCAGTCACCCACGAGTGGTTGTCTATTTCTTTCTTGAGAGTACACAGTTCCTCCACGGGGCTAGACCTTGCCGTATCCCCGCTGTTGAGTAGACCTCGTCGGCTGCGTAGACGTGCCCACCTCGGTGAGTCAGGCCTTGTAAACAAACAGTGTGCTCTCCCCTATCTATCTGTTCTACCGTGGTTTTTTGCTGTCTGCTTCAACTCGCCCACCACGGCTTCGGCTCTTGTGTACCCCTGGTGCACGCTACGCGCTGACCAGGTATGTGTGACCACGCGGTTATAGTAGGCACAATTGCGTAGCTGCCCCCCCGGTGCTTCGGTACCTCGGCGCACGCATAGCCCTTGGTACTTTGGTATCTCGGTGCGTAAGGTGCTGATTGCATATGGCACACGGTGCCCAGAGCTACAGTGTCACTGCACAGACACAGCGCTGCACAGTACATGGTGCACATAGTGCTCTCGGTACTTGGTGCGCACGGTGCTCGGTATGCACGGTGCTCGGTATGCACGGTGCATGCTGTGCTTGGTGCCCACCGCTACAGCGCTAGTGCACGAACGCACGGTGCTGCACGGTACACGGTACACACAGTGCACGGTACTCAGTGCGCACGGTGCTTGGTACACACAGTGCACGCCGTGCACACGGTGCTTGGTGCCACTGCTACACTAGTGCATGGGCATACGGTGCTGCACGGTACGCGGTGCCCACGGTACTCGGTGCACATGGTGCTCAGTACGCACGGGACACACGGTGCATGGTGCGCATGGTGTTCGGTACCCTGCGCTACAGCGCTAGTGGGTGAGCGCACGGCGTCACACTATTAATCAGTGCTTGAGCGCAGTGCAAGCGGTGTTCGGTGAACAGCCGATGCAGAACACCAGACCCATGTCAGGCAAGTCGGGGTTCCACCCCTGCACGGACTGCAATGTAAATATCCTGCAGGAGGATAAACATACCCTCTGTGTGCGGTGCTTGGGCGTCCAACATGCCACCTTGATCCTCGAGAGGGATGTGGCCTGCAGCATCTGTGTGGCTTTTTAGCCCCTGGTGAAGGAAAATAGGTTGGAGAGGGCCACGAAGGGGAGATCAGGGTAGATGGGATGAGGCGTCCCAGCTGGTGCAAGAGGACGCACTTTCTATAGCGACCTCTGGGGAGGGGGCCTCCTTCTCCTCTGACATGCAGATAGGAGGGGAGCTTGAACCTCCTGCTGAGGAAGAACCTGGCTTCGAGGTTGCCTCGGAAGCCAGTGCTCCCCCGTTGTCTAGCTCAGTTTCGGCACTTGTGGGACGCGCTGCAGCCTTCCTGCAGGTCCCCTGGACACCAGCAATGTCTCCTCGCCCTCAAAAGTTCACGGCCTTCCCAGCCTTCGTGGAGGAGTTACACTCCTCCTGGGATCGTCCGGCCTCAGGTCCTAGCGTGCTAAAACAGGCCGCACCGCTTGCCTCTCTAGAAGGCACGGAAAAGCTTGGCCTAGCGGGGTTCCCCCCAGTAGACCACCATCACGGCCTTGGTTAAGGCCCCGCTGGTGAGGGGTTGGCTACCCGGCATGCCCGAACCCTCAATGCAAGGTGACGGAAACGCATCTCAAGCGGGTGTATGCAGCAGAGGTGCGGGCAACTCGCCTGTCAAACATGGCGAGTGTGCTCACAGCCTATATGGACGGTGTACTGCACGAGGCCCCCCTCCCTGAGCGGTGGCCACGGATCTACATCTTCTTTCCAACACGCTGCTGCAGCTCTCCGGTCTCCAAGGGCAAGCGCTTGGTTCCTGATGCGTATAAGGCCGCGTTGCTAGACGTGCCTATATCTCCAGGTCATACCTTTGGGCCAGCCATAGAGGTGATCTTAAAGAGATCCCATCGGGAACGAGGGGCGTCCTGGCAGGTGGCTGTGTTGCTCCCTCCCCGCGCTTCCATGTGGGGCAGGTCGAACCGCTGGGGAGGTCCTCAGACACAGACTGTCAAAAGGACAGTTCCAGTCCCCACGGCTCTGCTGGGTGACCTAAGGCATTGCCTACAGGGCACACCAGCAGCAAACAACCGGGCCCACCCGGCAGGCAGAGGGAACGCAGGACGTGGCCAGCCCACACACCAGCATCCCAGGAGGCATTTCTAGGGCCAGTGCCCTAGACAGCCACCCCAAACTGCCCCGCCGCAGCCTCAACAGTCTGAGCAGGACCCCTGAAGGCTGGCGGCCTCAGACTCCCTTTTCGGCAGAACAGCTGCAGTACTGGCACGCTTGCACCTCGGACTCCTGGGTGCGCGCCACCATGCAAAACAGTTACACGCTTCGGTTTCTTTTGAGGTATCACGAATACTTTCGTGACAGACACTCTCCAGGCCTCAGTACTTTAGAAGGAAGTGGCCACCTTGCTGTGCAAGCGAGCCATTCGTCTCGTAGACCCCACCTCCCACGGAGAGGGGTACTACTCCAGGTATTTTCTGGTACCCAAAAAAGATGGCAGCTTCGCCCCATCCTAAACCTGAGGCTCCTCAACGGAACCTCAAAAGAAAGGAGGTTCCAGATGCTGACTCACCATCACATTCTCCAGTCCGTCCGGCCGGCGACTGGTTCACCACTGTGGACTTACGGGACGCGTACTTTCACATTCCCATTCTATTCGTCCAGAGCACAGGAAATATTTCCACTACTCTTTTCAGGGAAGCGTTTACGAGTTTGCTGTGCTGCCATTCGGCCATTCCCTAGCTCCTCGTACGTTCTCAAAGTGCATGGACGCTAGCTTGGCCCCCCTGTGGCTGCAGGGGAGCAGAGTAATAAACTATTTCGACGACTGGTTGATCTGTTCCCAGTCGCGAGAGGGAGTAGTGGCCCACAAGGCAGTCGTGACAGAAGATCTGGCGAGACTGGGCCTCACCATCAATGATGCAAAGAGTCAGCTTACACCGGTACAGTGCACGACGTACTTGGGGTTCTGGTTGGACTCCGGTACGATGCGAGCATACCTGTCAGACGATCCAGGGTTGCCTCTCCCTGTTCCAACAGGGATCGCAGGTCACCCTCCTATTGTGCCAGAAACTGGAGCGCATTTGGGAACTGTTCGGGAAGGCGCAGGTCGATCTCGTCACTTCGGCAGAGACGATGCATTGCCCCCAGTGGTACTCCCTCCACCGCTTAGGCGGTCCACTTGGTGCAGGCGCCCTAGCGCACGAATGGCCCAAAGCGTTTTTGTACACTTTCCCGCCTATACCGCTGCTCCCGGCCTTTCTCGAAAAGGTCCAGTTAGAGGAGGCATCAGTTCTCCTAGTGGCCTCCAAGTGAATCTGGCCCAGGAGAATCTGGTTTTCGACCCTGTGCTAGCTGTTACACGGCCAGCTCTGGGAGATCCCACTGCACATGGATCTCCTCAGTCAGACGAGAGGCACTCTTTAGCACCCGGAACCGGGCAGGCCCCTGAAAGGGACCGCTGGTTAGCCCTAGGGCTATCAGATGTGGTTGTGGGTATGTTACAGAGTGCTAGGGCAGACTCCACTAGGTCTTTGTACACCTATAAGTGGAGGTATTTCCAAGCTTGGTGTCTGGCTAGAAGCCTTGACCCAATATCTTGCCCTATGCCAGTTATCTTACAGTTTCTGGAAGAACTGCTTGATGCTGGTTGGTCACCTTCCACTTTGAAGGTGTATTTGGCGGCTATTTCTGCATGCCATGCCCCCATAGATTCGGTGTCTCCGGGTGCGCATTTCTTGGATACCCGATTTCTTAAAGGCGCTCGGCAGTTACGCCATCCCAGGAGGACAGTTCTCCCCGAATGGAGCCTTAATATTGTACTGGAGGCTCTCACAAAGGCCCCGTTTTAGCCCATACACTCCATAGAGTTGAAATACCTGTCTATGAAGCCTTCCTCGTAGCTATCACCTCCGCTAAGTGGGTCAGTGAGCTGCAGGCGCTGTTGGTGCACAGCTCCTGTATGCGTATTTGGGACGATGGCAGCAGAGTGTCACTGCGTACAAACCCTGCTTTCTTCCCCAAGGTGATCGCAGCCTTCCACTTTTATCAGTCTGTGGAACTGGAGTCCATCCACCACTGTTTGCTTCAACAGAGGATTAGAGATTGAATTTCCTCTGCGCAGTGCAGGCATTGAGATGCTACCTGGATAGGACAAGAGCTCTGCGTCAGTCTGACCAGCTGTTTGTCTGTCACGGGACACAGACCCTAGGACAGCCCTTCTCAAAGCAGTGTGTGTCACATTGGATTGTGGACACAGTCTCGACTGTGTATGGTGGTGCTGGCTTGCCCCCACCTGGCAGGGTAGCCGCACACACCAGTGTGAAAAGTGCACAGAGTTTGGGCAGCTCTAGGGGGAATGCCCATACGAGTACCCCATTTTCTGGGAGTTGGTCTACTGGGAAGAGGTGGACATCTTGGACGACTGGTTCCACCTCAAGAGGCGAGCTAGGGAGCCCGAGCTTCCACCGCTCAAGAAAGGGAAGCCGGAGCGTCCACAGCCCGAGAGGGGAAAGGCCGGGCATCCACAGCCCAAGAGGGGTAAGCCCTCATCTCCAGCGCCCAAGGAGGGGGGAGGGGGGCGAGCATCCACAGCCCAAGAAGGTGAAGCCCACATTTCCAAAGCCCAAGAAAAAGCCGCACCAGTCTCCAGTGGCTGAGAGAGAGCCGCACCAGTCTCCAGTGGCTGAGAGAGAGCCGCACCAGTCTCCAGTGACCTAGAGAGACCCGCACCAGTCTCCAGTGACCGAGGGAGACCCGCACCAGTCTCCAGTGACCGAGGGAGAGCCGCACCAGTCTCCAGTGACCGAGTGAGAGCCGCATCAGTCTCCAGTGACCGAGGGAGACCCACACCAGTCTCCAGTGACCGAGGGAGAGGCGCATCAGTCTCCAGTGACCGAAGGAGAGCCGCACCAGTCTCCAGAGATAGACTACCTGCTGCTCTCGCCTCCACCTCCAGAGGGAGACTGCCTGCAACGCCCATTTCCACCGCAAGAGGGAGACTACCTGTTGCTCCCATCGCCTTCCAAGGAAGGCCTGCTCGCCGTCGCCCGGGGAGGCCTGCTCACCGTCGCCCCGGGATGCCTGCTCGTCATCACCCAGGGCTTTGTTGTATCCAGCAACAGAATTTACGCTGCAGGAAATTCAGGGGCCGGAGCCCAAGAAAAGGGAACCGTCGGCTACAGAGAAGGGGGAGAGGTGAGGAGACCACCTCCACCCATAATAGTTCCACTGTCAGGATTGCCCCGGCTGGATTTCAGCTAGAAACAACATCTAGCTGAAATCCTCTCATCACAGTGTGTCTTAACCGGGATCGGAGCTTTAAAGAGAAGAAGCCGAAACCGCTGACGACCGGGTGTGTTGCCGGGGTTGTTTTTATTTATTTATTTATTATTATTTTATTATTTAGCAGACGCATTTATCCAAAGCGACTTACAGAAATTAAATCTGTATGCCAGTAAAAACAAAATGACAAGGTTGGCAACCCTGCTTTGACTACACGACAATGTGCAGGTGTGTTTGTTTATTTAATATATATTTTTGTGGACTATGGGGGACCTACAGTTTGCACTCTACAAAAATTTGAGCACCCTCCTATATATATGTGTGTCATGTTTTTTTTTTTTTTTAAATTTGATAACAATCAGCATGGTACTCTTGTCCATATTTGAACTGTTGTATTTTTATTCAGTAAATCGTGAAAGGTGATTATCAAGCTCCGCTATGGGATTTGATGTAGGCTTCAGGTTTTTCCAAATTTATTTTGAAATATATTTAGCAGACCGCCTTCAATTGAACTGTTTCTGGCAGACTCAGTCAGTCGTTCAGTTCATAGCAGTGCGTGAAATTTTCATCATAGTTAATAACCATTCTTGACCATTTCTGATCAAAACCACGTATAATAGCTTAAAAAAACGAAAATGATACCTTTTGCAAATTGGTGGAGCGTGGGTTAAGCTAATATGTACATATATATATATACACATATATATATATATATATATATATATATATATATAATTGTATATTTGTTGTTATTCATATAAGAAGATAGGGGCCCAGAAGTGTATGTTTTAAAAGCAAATTAAGAATTATAAATATTTAAAATAAACAACTAACTAATAAAATAACACATCACATAACAACACAGAAACACCCCAGAACAGCCCCAAAACAGCCAGTGTCCTTTCCCGATGTTCTTACACGATTGCAGCACACACTGCCGCTCACACCGACAGGGAAGATGAATCCGTAGCAATCCTTAACCAGAGGCAGCAGAAACAGGTGTGTGATGGACACAGGTGAAAACAACAAAGTCCAGTGATGCGCTATGATGCGCAGAGAACACTTGCAATGATGTCGTTATTGGTTTAATTAATGAAGAATGACCAGGGTTGGGTTTAATTAATGAAGTTTAACCAGGGTTGGGTTGGTTTAATAATCAGGGATTCGCTTCAGGAGTTTAAATCCCAACACGGCACCTTTTTTTTTTTTTTTTGTAGAGTGTTTTATTTTTGCCTTTTGTACATTTTAATGTGTGTCCACCGTGCTCTGCCGTCGCTGGTAGTGACACGTGAGCTTGTCTGTAAATATTGAAATAAAACCTGCGCGCCTGCAGGGCGTGTCCACCTCAACCTCCATCTCGATCTCCTGTCAATCAAGCAGCGAATATGATTAGCTTACTGGATATGCATAATGTCTTAACTGAAGAGATTTAGAAGGTCATAAATGTACACACAGTAACATTGGGAGCTTACTTGAAAAGCAGGCAGTGCAGACAATAATTTAAAATCCTAGAAAGGTGAATAGGTACTGTTTTCTATATATGGGTAGGATTCTATGATAAAAGTCTGGAGAATAATATTAGTAGTAGTGGTATGATTGTTACACGGACTTGTTTAATGGAGGCCAGTAGTAGGCTCAACTTCTGACGAAAGACCATTCTTGGCAACAAAAATTAAATTACATTGCCCAAGTCTTGTATCAGTTGCTGTAAGCAACCTCCACTGCATATACATAATACTAGTTTTACTCTTTTAATTTGAAATATGTATTAAAAGTCATTCACAACAGACATGGTTCATTAACTTGACTGCTAGGAAAAACAAATTAATATATGCTTTTACAAAATAGCCCCAATATAGACGTTAAAGTTTTCCAAAAAGCACCATATGACGGGGTAACCCCCGCCCCTGGGTGTATTTTGGGTTATTTTGTATAATGTGGGTTATGTAGCACGGGTGATTTAAAATGTATGTTGGTATGTGGGCACTGGAAGTCGTTGTAGTTCACGTGCAGACTGTGCCGGGATTCAATTGAATGATTAATTAGCAATCGAGTCCCAGCACAGCTGTAGATAAAAGGAGCATGAATTTCTCATTCGGGTTGGGTGTTCAGTATGGAGAGAACGGGAGAGAGTTGGGAGAAACGGAATAAATAATAATAATAATAATAATAATAATAAAGTGCTAGTTCTACACCAGCCCGCTACTTGATAGAGGTCAGTGTTTGTTTGTCTGTTTAATTTTATTCTATGTTTTTGTTGGCACAGCTGTTGTACAGTTTAAAAGTATAACGTATATAATTTTAATTACATTTCGCGAAAATACAAAGTCATAAAATGGTACTAATTATTGCATTGTACGGCCCACAGGGGAGTGTTTTGTGTAAATAGTAAACTCCCGTTATTGGCAGTTGAGTTTCTTTTCTTGTTTCATATTTAAGGTACTTATGTTTACAGTTACATACAGCATTTCGAATTGTGTTTACTATGTACTTTGTTTATTAAGTACCCATTTCCATTGTCCCTTGGAGTCCGTTATAAGTGGAGTATACCTGTATAAATCAAAATAGTCTGTATTGCTGTAACTCTAAGTGCTATTGCATTTTCTCATACGCAGAACTATGGCCTGGTACTGCATAGCTGAAATGTGTTTTCTAATATAGGGTGCGTTCGTAAACTCAATCTCAGAGTGTCAGAGCGCACTCCGACCGTTCGTAAACTCCTGGAGTGCTCTGTGGTGTCGTTCGAAAACTCAGAGATGAATTTCGGAGAGCTCGAGTAGACCCTGGCCGCTCCAGCTACAGAGCTGGATTCTCAAAGCGTTCACTTTCAAAATGGCTAACGGCTCGCTGTGGTGGATGTGGGTATATTCTAAACCTATTTTTATTAATTTGTCATTTAAATGTTTTTTGAGAAATTGAGGATTTTTAAGTTTGGGTTTTAAATTTTGAAGCGACTGAAGAGGTGAAAGTGGAGGGAGGAGTCGTCTACACCTAGCCTTGTTCAACACCAATTAGCACTGACCAGTTTTTTTTTTTTTTTTTTAACAGTACCACCGCACAAAAAAAGAGCAGCAGTAATAATTACAGTAGTATTAGACTTGCGATTTGAAAACGCATGTAAAAAGTATATGTAAATGAAAAATCGGTTTTATCGGTCTAAGAAAAAGCCATTAACAGCACAACTGCATAATGATCATAGTTAATAATAGTACTCAGTATTAAAACATTTTAGGTCGTTCGAAAACTAAAGAGAGAATTCACGGTCTCAAGCACTCCGAAGAGATGTCTCTCTTTCAGAGTCAGATTGAGTTTGCAAACACACCCATAATTGACTGTCTACTACAGTTTGTTGTGATCTAACTGCAACCCTAAGAACATGTCCACACCATGAACTCAAAAGGATTATAATCGCCAGGTCACAATTTGTGATCTTTAAAAATTAATTTGTGAGTAAGAGTTCCGTGTTTGAGAACACAATGTTTTTTTGTTTTTTTTTATGAAGATAAACATATTGTTAAACCTGTGTTGAGACTTCTGACATTTGACTTTTGATTGTAGACGTAACCCCTTGTTTGGATTTCCTGTTTTAAAATGAGTGTGTCAGATCTGGTGTAGGTCTATTTTTAATTGGTTAACCGCAAAACAGGAGCAGCCTAATAAAATGAGAGGGATTTGTCATAAAACATGACGTTGTGTGATGGAACAAGGGTGACTGTATTGTATACGGAATTGTAGGTTTGTTCACACCCCGACTTATGAGTTATGTATCTGACCGTAGTTAACAGTCTTTAAATGGTACAGCTATGGACAAAAGTTTTGCATCACCCTACAGAATGAACTGATTTTGCTTCACAGAGTTGAATGAAACCTGTTGAATAATGTTCCGTTAATGTATTGAATTATACTGCTTTGTATTTCCCACAATGACAAACTGACAAAGTGAAAAATGTGACATTTAATTATCTAACATGAAATACTGTACTACTATTATGGCTTCCAGTAGACATTTGCGAAATCATTTTGTAGATTATTTGATTACATTGTTAAATAAAAGATCTAAATTATGCTCATATAGCGTTTTTTTTTTTTTTTTTAAAGCGATGTCGCAGTCCTAAAATTCTAGGTAATGCAAAACATTTGGTCATAGCTGTAGAGTTGTGATACACTTTGTTTCTTACTCAGTATGCAGAATCACTTTCAAGGGCAACCTAATTCAAGGACCTTTTATTTTTTTGCCAAGACATTGCCACTTCTTAAGTGAACTGTTTTGAGATGCCAGACATGAAAGGCAGTCATTACAATGTATTCTGTGTTGCAACCGTTTTCCGGCATAATGACTAACTGCATTAACTGTGACTAAAAAGGGTTGGAAAAACTAATCTATGTAGCCTGCCTTACGCTAACCACATCAATACCATAAGGGCAACCATTTTTAAACTGAACATTGCCGCCAGAAAGGTGGTTTATTAAGCAATCGTATGCATCTTGAGCATTAATAAACCATTTATATGCCACTATACTCGCTTGGTGGAATTGCAGCCTTATTAAGAACAGAAGAAAGTTTACAAACGAGAGGAGGCCATTCGGCCCATCTTGCTCATTTGGTTGTTAGTAGCTCTCTTCAGAGAGGCTTTAACCCCCTCCCTGCTGTCTCACATTCCCGCTGCTGTTACTATATATATATATATATATATATATATATATATATATATATATATATATATATATTCCTAAAGGTAGTGTACCGTTTACTTGTGGTATGGTACTTATGCTCATTTTATATTTCAGTTGTATCTTTTGTTATTTCTTTTTAAGCACAAAATATTGATAACTGCATACATTCTCAAATTGTTTAGTGTTAAAAGTGTCAACATCCATGGACAATGTGTGCTGCTGATGCACCGTAAGGTCACAACACCGCACCCACAACGTCTCGGGCTTGAGCCGAAAGCAGAGTGCACACGTGGAAGCACAGCTTGTGTTGATGTGGAAGTTGTAGGTATTTGCAAATGCATTTAACTTGCAAAGCATGCCATTTTAATAGACCCATCGATAATGATACTTGGATATTTTCTTGTCAACTTTTATAATTTTGTTATGCAAGTTGTACTTGTTTTCTTTGTGATTGTGAAAAATGAAAGGTAACACATAGCCAAAACTAATGATAATAATAATGATAATAATAATAATAATAATAATAATAATAATAAAATAGCAAACCAAGATAAACTAGTAGACAGTCTGTTACTAACACCCCCTAACAAACTTAACTTTAGGTTACAACTTTTGGTTTTCAGGATGGGTGTTTTAAATACATCCAAGGTTTAAAAAGAAAGCAACAGAAAATATGCTCATTGTTGCATAAGCAGCAATGAGCTGTCACATCTTTGTAGAAGCAACCTGAAATGAAAACTGGTTTGCTTGTTTATTATTATTATTATTATTATTATTATTATTATTATTATTATTTGTTTGAAATTGGTTTTGGCTATGTGTTATCTTTTCATTTTCATTTTTCACAATCGCAAAGAAAACAAGTACAACTTACATAACATTATAAAAGTTGACAAGAAAATATCCAAGTATCATTATAGATAGGTCTATTAAAATGGCATGCTTTGCAAGTTAAATGCATTTGCAAGTACCTACAACTTCCAAACAACACAAGTTGTGCTTCCAAGTTGCAAATGCGTGGGTGTGCACTCTGCTTTCGGCTCAAACCTCTCAGACGAATTAAAATATAAAATGAGCATAGTATCATACCACAAGTAAATGGTACATTCCGTTTATATGTGTGTGTATGTGTGTGTATATATATATATATATATATGTATGTGTGTGTATGTATTGTGATGAGGTGTGGGGCACTGTGGTCGAGGGCCGGTATTTATCACAAGAAGTGGAAGGCGAAGAACCCGGAGGGGTCCGTATGAAGTTATTGAGCTTGTCGGTGAAATCAATTATAAAGTACGGCAGCCAGGCAGAAGGAAGCCGGAACAGATATATCACGTAAACCTCTTAAAGGTGTGGAAAGACAGAAGTACTGGTTGCAATTAATGATAACTTACCTCCCAAACCTAAGAACCCTGAACCCACGGTAAGGATTGCAGGTGGTTTGTCTAGTTCTCAGAAGCAGGAAGTTAGGGTCCTAGTTCTGAGAAATAGTGCTATATTTTCAACTAAGCCGGGCAAAACAGATGTTATCCAACATGATATTGTAACAGAGCCCGGGAAAAGGGTAACCCTAAAACCCTACCGTGTCCCAGAAACCTGTAGGAAGGCCATAGGATAGGAAGTAAAAAAAAAAATGCTAGATTTGAGGGTAATTGAAGAATCAGACAGTGAGTGGGCCAGTCCAATTGTGTTGGTGCCAAAACCAGATGGGTCGCTCAGGTTTTGCAGTATCGGGCTCTAAATAAGGTTTCAAAGTTTGATGCTTACCCTATGCCCAAGGTTGATGAGTTATTAGACCGGTTAGGAAATGCACGGTATCTCACCACTTTAGATTTAACTAAAGGCTACTGGCAAGTACCACTCACTGAACAGGCCAAAGCCAAAACGGCATTCTCCACTCCTGAGGGCCTATTCCAGTATAATGTACTACCCTTCGGTCTTCATGGGGCTCCCGCAACGTTTCAGCGTTTAATGGATAAGATTTTAAAACCCCATAGGGAGTATGCCGCCGCCTATCTAGATCATGTGGTAGTGCATAGTACTAGCTGGGACACACATTTAGAGAAGGTTCAGGCTGTTTTATCCATAAGAGTTGCTGGGCTAACTGCGAATCCAACCAAATGTATCATTGGTCTGGAGGAGGCAAAGTATTTGGGGTACACAATTGGACGTGGGGTAATAAAACCCCAAATAGGCAAGCTGGAGGCCAATAGGAATTGGCCCAGACCTGTCAATAAAAAACAGGTGAGGGCCTTCCTCGGTTTGGCTGGGTATTATAGGCGATTCATCGCAGGGTTTGCCACAATTGCTGCTCCCCTTACAGATCTGACCAAAGCAAAAGGTCCATTAATGGTAAAGTGGAGTGCGGAGGCTGAATCCGCATTCCAAATTCTTAAAAATGCTCTGTGTGCACAACCCGTGTTAATCACCCCTGATTTTAACAAAAGGTTTATTGTGCAAACTGACGCCTCTTAGGTTGGGCTAGGGGCAGTATTATCACAAGAAGTGGAAGGCAAAGAACACCCTGTTATGTTCTTGAGCAGGAAACTTAATCCACAGGAACAAAACTATGCAGTGGTAGAAAAAGAATGCTTAGCCATTAAGTGGGCACTGGAAACGGTAAGATACTATCTCTTAGGGAGACAGTTTACATTGATTACTGACCATGCCCCTCTTACTTGGATGCACCAAAGCAAGGAAAAGAATGCAAGGGTCACAAGGTGGTTCTTAAGTTTACAGAAATTCAACTTTGTAATTGAACATAGAGCTGGTGCAAAACAGGGGAATACAGACGGGTTATCCAGAGTTCATTGTTTGTTGTCCGGTGTCGCTCAACCCCTCGAGTCTGAGCTGGGGAGGGGGATGTGCGATGAGGTGTGGGGCACTGTGGTTGAGGGCCGGTATTTTGGGCCACGGATGTTGCGCAGTCTGTACCCTTTTTAAGGAAATGTAGTCCTGTTGGTCTGGCGCAACAGGACTTCCATTCCCAGGAGGCCATGGGACTGATGGGCAGCCATTTTAGATGGCATAATTATACTAGGTGATTGGGTAATTGATTCAACAGCTGCCTTCAATTAAACAATTGGGAGCCTTTTAAAAAGGGCAGGGTCAGCCTGTTGGTGGAGGAGAGTTGGAGAATGAGCTGTGAGCTGTGTGAAAAGTGAAACAAGAACCGAGTCTTTTGTGCAAGGTAGGACTTAAAAGTCCTGGTGTTTTGGGGCCGGTAAGCAGCTTAGCTGCCTGGACTGTTAGTTAGGGATACTTGCTTGTTTAGTTAGAAATCCATAAAGGAGTTAGGCTTTTGTTTGTTTATCTTGGATGTTTTTTTTTACTGTAAATAATAAACACACAGGTGCCGACCTGTTTGAACCACATTCCTGGAAGTTTGACTATCTTTTATGCTAGAGGACAGTGTAAAAGGTCCGGAGGAAGTGACACATAACACACATTTTCAGAGTTGTCACAGTGTGTATATATATATATAATTTGTACTTACTATTGCTATTTAGTTATTATAATACTTTCCAAATCTAACATTATTTTAAAATAAATGTCAGCTATGCAGCTAAATATTGTACATTATTTTCTCCTCTTGATGAGAATGCCGTCAGAGTTGACAAATGAAAGAAATATAAAAAATCGAATTGGTTTTATTTCACACCTAAAACAATTGAACATGTTTAACTACTTTGATATACTCCTTCTGAGAGCAGTATTTTACATTTTTAAATGTCTGTGTTATTGATTAAAGCTTGTGTAAGCTTTATTGAAGTCTAAAGAAAAGTTATACATGCTGTGACATTGAGTTTCAGCAACCATGTTTAAATAGGGCATTGCTCCAACTCCTGCACAAATTAACAAAACAAATCTCAGTTATTTTTCTTCTTCAAAGCAACAAAAAGAAGTTACAGGTATGTGTTTAATGTTTTTATATGTACACAGTCATATTTGGCCAGGAGCACATTGCCTGCACAAATGGCACAGGCAAAAGAGCAGCTAAATCTGCAAAAACACAGCTGACTTCAATATGTCATAGACAGCAGGTTACATTGAATTAGGCGCATTTAATCATTGGCATGTTGTTTGATAAAGATAAGTAAATATATAGTATCCAATGTATACTGTATTGGAAACTGAATTAAGTGACAGTTTACGTTCAGTTAGATTTTAGGTATTGCTTTAAGACATGGTCAGAATTAGGGAATCAAGAAAATGATCACTTGTTGTGACTCACTTATGACTAATGATCACTTGCTGTGAATCACTTATGACTAATCCTCTCATACTATAGCTTTGGAACCAGGTTCAGCACCCCTGACACCATGTATAGAATGCAAATGTTGCAGCATATTGATATAACGGATACTGTAAGGATTCTTCTCATTATTACATTTCCTGGCTTGAAGGGGCATGTCTTTACAGGTGCTGCTCTTTCTCATTCTCACTGACTCCCACAGCTTCTGGAATACTGTCTCTCCCTCTTACTGTGCTGCTTTTTGCCTCGACACTGGAAGTCTTGGGGCGCGGGGATGTCTTCCTTTTCTCTTCCTGCTGCTCTAGCTGATCCTCTTGCTGCTTTTCTACCTCTCTCGCTGTCTTTGCCTTTCTCTTCACTGTTGCCATCAACTTTTATCTTCCCAACCATCTTGTCTCTCTCCTTTTTTTTCTCTCTCTTAGCTTCCCCTAGTATATGTTGACAAAGTCTGTAGGTAACTGAGTTTTCTCATTGGATTTAATTTGGTGCAGTATCTTGCAGGGTTTTGTTGTTTCACATCCACAAAAGATTATGCAGAAGACATCAGTAGTTCAGTGCCATCAATGGGGGTGTTTCCATGTGTGGTTATTTACACGTGAAGTGGCGATGCATGTGCACGTCTGGGAGAACAACTCAAGAAGAGCAGGTTTGTGGCTGAAAATAACGGCCACAGAGAGAGATAGGGTAGATCTCATTTACTTATGAGCATGACGTAAAACACGGGAAATCCATGCCCATTTTCACATGGAAACACGCATTTCACATGAAAATGTCCACTGCTCCCAATCCAGACAGCTTTGGAAGCATACGTGGAAGTTGTCTGGCACAGATCTCTATAATCCTTCATCTCCGCCAGTTTTCAGCCATGGTGATCTGCAATAGCTGGGGTGGACCGTTTCATTATATACCTCCGGGTTAATTATTTTCTTTTTTCTTTAATTAATAAGTAGTGTGATAAATTAGTTGAAATATTATTCACTACTAACAACATGCCACCCCACTAATGGACATTTGAAAAACAATTTGGACAAGGGCAGTAAAACACATTATTAAACAACCAGGCACAAGGCATTTACAAATCACAGCATTATTGCATGAGCTTAACACTGTACTTTATAGTTTAATTCAAACAAGATGTCACCTGACAACTATGGATTTCCAGGTGAGATTCGCTGGTGTACCTGTTCTCTGTGCATGGAAACCACATTTTCCCGAGCGGCCTGCAAAAACAGCACGAGAAAGTTATGCATAGCTAATTTGCATATCGACCCCCTCCTTTACCCTTCATTTGCATGACGTCAGGTGAAAAGAAGGTTTTCTCGAGTAAAATAAACTGAGCCAATGGAAACACGAAATGTATAGGGTCACTTTTCATTTGGCTTGAGCACAATGTCTCGAGAAAAATTAGAACACACATGGAAACTCCCCCAATTGTATGTAATAATAATGTGATATCATGTAACAATTGTAAGTCACCCTGGATAAGGGCATCTGCTAAGAAATAAATAATAATAATAATGTTGATTCATAATTAGCCTATAAAAATATATTTGTTTGGGTGAATGAGAATAATATAGTATAATAAAATGTGTGTGTTTGAAACTATCCGTGAAATTATTTTATTCGTTTTATTGTTTACTTCCTTGTTTATGAAATGGTCGTGGATAACGTCTTTGGAGCTACGCATTCTCGACTACAGCGCTGGAGCTACATGGCTGGAGTCTTGGCACGGTATCTCACTGAGAGGCTTGTCCCTCCTATATATAGCCTTGGAGGGGGCCCCGCCCACCACCCACATTGACCAGTTGGATCCATTCCCCGCAACCCTCAGGCTCACGCCAATTCTGGAGAGTGGCAAAGAATTATTCCGACTGATGCAGCCCTCGGCAGCAGGCGAGACCTCCTCCTGTGCACACACACACATTCTCCATTTCCCCACTCTAATGGCGTAACCCGTTCCCTTACAATACATGTAACAGATAGGACAAGACAGGACAAGACAAACAAACAAGACAGACAAAGAGTCCTCCAATGATGCCATTTCCCCGGGTCGTTACACATGTCACCGTCTGGTTCCTACAGCTCTGCCAACTCCAGCAGCGACCCCCCCTAGTTCAATCAGCTGATCTTCAACTGAACCCAGCTATCAGCAAACTAGCAATCTACTTAATTCAGCACAAACTTACATGGCTTCAGCACTCGCTCTCTCTACCAGATCCTCATACTCTACAGGCCTGGTTATGTATGTAACTTTCTGTTCCCAAAGCAGGATTAATCCTATTCTATTCAACCAGGACTGGATCATGGTTTTCATAGTACACACAAAGGATTCTCTACATCTGACTCCAGCTACAATCAAATCCTATCTGTCAGGAATACAATATCAATTTCGTTTGGTGTCCTTTGCTTTTCCAACTACTATCAATTCCATTTGTCCGTCTCCTCCTGCGCGGAATCTCTAAGAGCTCTCTGGCCACTTCTGCCTATCTCTATAGACATTCTTGGCAATTTGATTTCAATCCTCTGTCAAGACTGCTTCTCTCCATTTGATGGCTTAACAATGGAAACCATGTGTCTATCTGCATTTTTTGGGGGTATTGAGATGTTCAGAATATACAGTTCCTTCTATTGCCAGCTTTCCTACTCTAGGTATTTACTGCAATAATCTCACACACATTTTAGATTCCCACTTTATTCTCTTCCTACGCATTTAAAAAATGGATCAGCTTTGGCAAGGGCAATGCATCCATCTTTCAAAAATCGACTCTTCTCTATGCCCATATGCTTCCTTGAATGCAAACCCACTTCATCTTCTGACCCTCTGTCCATCAATTCAAGCCGGTCTGTTGTATCAAGACATTGGTTCACTTCTCATCTCTCCACTTTGGTTTCCAGAGCAGGAATTCCCCTGTAATTTTACTCTCCTCAGTCATTCAGAATTGGGGCAGCCATATCAGCAGCAAGAGCAAAAATTAACCAGCATCTAATCAAAAATATGGGACGCTGGACCTCATCAGCAGTTGAAGTTTACATTCGTTCTTCCCCATTCAAAATATCCTCTGCTTATCAGTCCATTGCTAGTATGTCTGGAGTGGGGATGGCCTTTCCGCCAGGGCCACCAAAGATTTCCCCCTAAAAAAGAAAGGGTTTTTTTCTTTTTCACTGTGCAGAAGGTCTACATATAGTTAGTAGGGACCAAAATTATTAACCCCTTTGTCGTGTTAAATGTTTTCTTTTTCTTCTTGTGTTAAATGTTTTCTCTTTGTTTTCTATATGCATTGACGGTTCTTTGTCTGTCTACACGTGTGAGAGTCTTTAGCAGGGAGCCGGAGGTCCATCTTTGGGGGGTTAGTGATTCCACTTTCTCCAATCCTTTGTTAAGCTGTGCTTCATTTACCTCTAAGAGGAGGGTTCTTCACGAGTCAGAGGGGTACCCCGGCCAAACCCCACATTTTAGCATTGCATGATCTTTTCTTCCTCTCTTTCAGGTTCTGAAGCCTTTATTTATGTGTAGGCACCCAAGCAGCAGGACCCCTTTTCATATGTCGGGTCTCCTCAGAGACGGTGACCCCCATCCTGTTTGTCGGGTCTTCTAGCGACGGAACCCCCTTGCTATATGTTGGGTCTTGGAAGAGGAGGCGCCCCTCTCTTTATATGTTTTAATATGTACTAACTCCATGTTTCTTCCTTTCTGGTTCGCGAGCCTCTTCATATGTTTGGTCTCCTCAGAGACGGTTACCCCTCTCTTGTTTGTCTGGTCTCCTCAGTGACGGAACCTCCCTTCTGTGTTAGGCCTTCAAAGAGGTGGAGCCTCTCTCTTTATACGTTTCATCTGTTACTAACTGTGGTGTTGAACATCACCTCGGGTGGCCTTGCTCCCGCCCTGTGGACTTTTTGTGCTCTATAATAGAATATACAAGCTTTCTAGCTATAAATACAGTATATTCTCAAAAAGGAAGGAAAATATTTGCAAAAAACTTAGTTAATGCATCAGTTAGGGTTGATATTAAAATGACAAAAGTAGGGAAATGCAATTGTGGCAGGGCAGCAGAAAAGAGTCCTGCACACTATAAAAGGGGGCAGGGCAAAGCCCTGCTGTAAAGTGTTGTTTTGTATTATTATGATTTATTTATGTATAAATACGACGGTAAAAAGCTGTGCAGAAGCTGGCCATCTCCCAATTTAATTAATTGATTAATTTGTTGCTAAACAGGAGATGGTCACCAGCGTAAAAGACTGCAGCTTTCTGCGTTCTGGGTGTTTTGGAACAATAGCGAGAGTGAGACGGGAGAGAAACAAAACGAAAGTAAGACAGACAGAAACTACAGGAACTATAATATATATATATATATATATATATATATATATATATATATATATATATATATATATATATATATATATATATATATATATATAGTGAGCGTATCGGTGCACACAAAAGAAGCAGGCCGTATTTATTTGGGTCCTGAAACTCCCAAGGAAAGGTTTATTCTTAAACTGAAAAGACAATCCTGTTTGCGAGACGATAACAAAACAAAACAAAAAAACAGTTTGAACAGCATTCATATAAAAAACCACAAAAGATGATATAAACCAACTGGTCCGTCAACCACTTCCAGCTGGTGAGTATCATGTTCTCGTTATACTGTCCTTGGTAGCAGCGTTCAAAGTCCAGTATAATCTGGTGGAAGCGCTCGCCTTGCTCCTCCGAGTACGCTCCCATGTTCTCCTTGAATTTATCAAGATGAGCATCAAGGATATGGACTTTGAGGGACATCCTACAGCCCATTGTGCCGTAGTTCTTCACCAGAGTCTCAACCAGCTCCACATAGTTTTCGGCCTTGTGATTGCCCAGGAAGCCCCGATCCACTGCGACAAAGCTGTTCCAAGCCGCTTTCTCCTTACTAGTGAGCTTCTTGGGGAATTCATTGCACTCCAGGATCTTCTTTATCTGTGGTCCAACGAAGACACCGGCTTTGACCTTTGCCTCAGACAGCTTAGGGAAGAAGTCTTGAAGGTACTTGAAGGCTGCCGACTCCTTATCTAGAGCTCTGACAAATTGTTTCAGAAGGCCCAATTTAATGTGCAGTGGTGGCATCAGCACCTTCCGGGGGTCCCAGCCGTACTCATCATACTTCAAGGCGTCCAGCAAGGTCTTGATGCTGTTGTAATCCTCTTTGAGGTGCACCGAGTGAGCCAGGGGAAGAGACGGGTACTTGTTACCATTATGGAGCAGCACGGCTTTGAGACAGTATAACGAGAACATGATGGGAGACTACATTTGGGGGCTGATTCGTGAAAGTGATTTAGAGTATAATCGTAAATCTCGAAAAACTACTCACTTCTAAATCTTTTGTAGTCATTTTTGTATTACTTTAGTATAAATACGTGTTAATTTGGATTCATATGTTGTTTTTTTATGTGAACGAAAAGACACAAATTCGCCCGTTTTCTCATTGGAAATAGGTAAATTTCAAAATATCACTCCTGGTCACAAAAGCAAAGTTTGTGGGGAATAATAGCCATTTTCTATACTTTTGAGGCATAAGCAATTAGGAAATAACACTTACTACCCAGGAACAAAAATTGTGTTATACCATATTCATGCTGTTGTTTTTTAGATAATCTGCAGCACAGCGCCCTCTTGTGGGGGCTTTGGTTGATTATTGTCTCAGCATCTCCTACGATGCCTTCAACACCATTTCTTGTGCAAGCAGCCCCCTTTAACTTACTGTGCGTTTCTAATATAAATCTACATTTTTGTTCTCTAAAATAATTCATAGTTTATTATGTATAACATGTTGGAGCCAACATAACAACAGCATAAAACGTGTATACATTTTAGCATTACCACATTTGATATTTTATTGTGGCAAAGTTGAAACTTTATCATGGAATCTGCATGTTCACTCCTTCAGTACAACACAGTCTGCTCTCAGTTGCTAATAGTTATTCCTGGATTGAATCCTTTTTTTTTTCGACTACCACAACTTGTTGTTGCCAACAGGATATCCCAGTGAAAAGAATATTGTTTCTTAGGGAACGTTCCAGTGCAAAATAACTGTAAACAAAAAGCGGTGTGGAATTGCCATGGTCCACACCCATGTTTTATTTGGACTTTCCTCGCACCTAATTATTTCAATATACAAATATAAGCACTGTAAATCATATTTCAAGTAGAAGAGTGTGCAGCAGATTTAAGCACTTTCTTCCCTGACCATAGCCAAGAAAGGTTCTGGAAGTGCAGGCCTGAAGCCAAAACCTGTGTCTTGTTACCAGTGTGAGACTGTAGCCCAGTTGTCTCTGTTTTTAAGCATACTTTCATATAATGATATACAGAAACAGTGATACATTACTGTCTTTTATTTTCTAAAATTGCTAATTAGAAATGATATATTCAAACTATCCAAACCCTGCTGATTTCACCAACTCAAATCCTGTGACAACACCTCAATATTCTGATGCAGAGAACATTTGTGTACCTTGGTTCAAAGTAGGGCCACCCTGAGTTTATTAGGCACATCAGCGTTTTCAGCAGATACTGTACAATTGATTGAATGCTGTACCAGAGAAGAAAGATACAAATAAGAGGTTGTAAGCTGTTATTAAGAAATGTGTCCAAGCTGCTTTTCATCCTGCTTTCACCAGCTTGACACAACTTCATCAACCCAGAGTGTACAGTGCCTGGTCACATCATAGCCCAACTATAACCCTGCCTTAAAGCATCATAATCCTACCATACAAAATACTTCTTAGATTTTGACACACCAAAAAGGGAATCACATGTTGCCAGGTTGCAAGAGAAAAGAAAAAACACCTTAAATCAAACCATAATTGCTATATTGGGTGAAAGCAAATAATATTCATTGCAGCTTCAGAACTCCCCCTTTCTGCCCCCACATCTACAATTGTTAAAAATAATTCTTAAATGAATAATTACATGTGCTTGGTAGCAGTCTAAAGAAATCTGACAGTCAACACATTGTATACAAAAAGATGAATTTATTAAAGATGAAGCTTGTATTAATAATGTATCATTGTTTCCCTCTCTCAGAATGAATGTTTAAAGGAAAGTGTTGTAGACCGTTCTTTATTTAGTTTCTTTCCTGTGTATAGTTAAACTGTAACAATATGTCTTGTACAGAAATACTTCCATTTATAATCCCTTTTGAAGTGTGCATTTCAGGGGTTTGGATGCTGTAGAATGCAATGCTGCTGTGTGCCACCAGATGGTGCTCAGTAGGTTAAATGCAAAGAGGATAACGTGGAAAAAGTACAAAACATTTTTCAGTAACAACTTTAGGGATTTAATTGAAATACTGTAATATTCTTATAATGTTCTAGTGATTTAAAAACTGCATTCAAATTGACTTATTACATAATATTTAAAACGGGTAATACAGTAGCATAAGTAATAACAAGTTTATAGATTGCATATACTGTAACCACTTATACAGATCACATATTCCAGTTGTCAGTCACAGTGCACTCTTTAATAACTGCGATTTTTAAACTGTGTTTGTTTGTTTGTTTGTTTGTTTTGAATTCAGAACCAAATCCATGCCAATGACCATTATAGCACCATATAGAATATGTATGTTTTGGAAAAGACTTTATAAAGGCACTATGCACTGTAATTTTGAAATCTGCCATGCTTTTTGGACAAAAGCCTGCTTTTTAAACTCACTTATTGCAAACTCTACATGCAGTAAACACTACCCTCCAACAAGAGATCTTCATTTACCGCCCAAAAAACGATTGTGTCTTAAAAAAAAACCATTTTTATTACAGAAAAACCAGTTGACATTCGCATGTATTAAGGCATTTTGACTACAGTAGCTCAGTTTTAGCGCTCAGCTTCAATATTTTAGGGCACTCGGTGCTGCCTTAAAATTTACCATGGTTTGCCATGTTTTTAATATTCTTTACCATACATCTCTCAGCTTTACAATACTTATCTAAGCTTGACCTTGCCTCTACAGTGCTTTATTAGACGTTGCTTTGCTTTTACTATGATAAACTGTTGTAAAGGTAACTCTCTAGTCCAATGCTTGCTTGACTTTCGGTGATGGTTCCAAGGATTTTCTTGTTAAGCATATTATTTTGTCATGCTAGGGCAGCAGTGTGGAGTAGTGGTTAGGGCTCTGGACTCTTGACCGGAGGGTCGTGGGTTCAATCCCAGGTAGGGGACACTGCTGCTGCACCCTTGAGCAAGGTACTTTACCTAGATTGCTCCAGTAAAAACCCAACTGTATAAATGGGTAATTGTATGTAAAAATAATGTGATATCTTGTAGCAATTGTAAGTCGCCCCGGATAAGGGTGTCTGCTAAGAAATTAATAATAATAATAATGATGCTGATACACTAGGGAGGCTGCACTGTGGCTGATCCCTGGAGCCAGCATTGCAGCCGTTGTGTGTGCTATTGCGCCAGGGAGGCAAAATAGACTGATCCCTGGAGCCAGCATTACACTTCAGGCAGAAGGATATCTACATCATCAGATGGATCACATTAGTTTACAGTAAAATAAGCTATGTCTTAGTTGGTGCTTATCTCGGCAAGAGCTGAGTCCAATATCGCATGAAGTTTTAACACCTACTCTCATGTAATGGAAATCTTTTTTTTTTACAGGGGTTCTTCCCTGAAACTTTGCAAGATGACTGCCCTGACTGGCCCCAAAGCGACCAACAAATACTGCACCCAAAACATTCAGTTTTGTTCATTTGTTCCAACTTTTGTTGTAGGGTATTGTATTACTTTAGACTTGTTTCCCATTCAAACTGTCCATTTGAAATTGCAATGGAATATCAAAATGTTATGATTTGCCAGTGTTGTAACCCAGGGCTCCAGACTGCGACTAAAATGGTCGCAAATGCAATTAATTTTATTTTTTGTTACTGTCTTTTTGGGTTAGGCACCATTGGCACTTGTAACACAAAAATACTGCCTCTCGCTAGCTTTTAAAGTGTCAGAAGTGTCATTCTGTTTCTTTGCCTTACTGGGCCAAAATACTTTGCAGTACTGCTTGTTAACACAAATCATTGGATAGGGGAGGGGTTGAATTTTACTGCTTGCTTGTTTTTTTTTTTTTTTCCTGTGACGTCACTGAGACAGGATTTAATTTTCGACGGGCAGAGACATTTTCAGCAAGCACGCAGAAACAAAACATGACACAAGAACTTGTTTAGTGGAAGTCATGCTTGTGCTGTCAATGAGGACAGGTGCAGTGTCAGAACAGCAGATCACATGGAGGACAGGCGCAGTGTCAGAACAGCAGATCACATGGAGGACAGGCGCAGTGTCAGAACAGCAGATCACATGGAGGACAGGCGCAGTGTCAGAACAGCAGATCACATGGAGTACAGGCGCAGCGTCAGAACAGCAGATCACATGGAGGACAGGCGCAGCGTCAGAACAGCAGATCACATGGAGGACAGGCGCAGTGTCAGAACAGCAGATCACATGGAGGACAGGCGCAGTGTCAGAACAGCAGATCACATGGAGGACAGGCGCAGTGTCAGAACAGCAGATCACATGGAGGACAGGCGCAGTGTCAGAACAGCAGATCACATGGAGGACAGGCGCAGCGTCAGAACAGCAGATCACATGGAGGACAGGCGCAGCGTCAGAACAGCAGATCACATGGAGGACAGGCGCAGTGTCAGAACAGCAGATCACATGGAGGACAGGCGCAGTGTCAGAACTGCAGATCACATGGAGGACAGGCGCAGCGTCAGAACAGCAGATCACATGGAGTACAGGCGCAGCGTCAGAACAGCAGGTCACATGGAGGACAGGTGCAGTGTCAGAACAGCAGATCACATGGAGGACAGGCGCAGTGTCAGAACAGCAGATCACATGGAGGACAGTCGCAGCGTCAGAACAGCAGATCACATGGAGGACAGGTGCAGTGTCAGAAGAGCAGATCACATGGAAGACAGGCAAGGCAGAGCAAGTCAGGGAGCATAGATGAACAATGAGACAGAAAACCAGTTACAAGCATTACATTTCTGTTTTTGTATCATTTTAGTGTTCTTGTATTTTAAGCAGTTGAATATGGAAGCAATCAACTTGCTCTTAAAGTGGCGCCCACAATTGGATTTGGCGCCCAGTATTTTTGGCCTGGGAGTCATTGGCTCCTAAGGCAAAATGTTTGTCTGGAGCCCTGTAACCTATACTGCCAGTGCATCAGGGGCAACTGGCAGGCAAACGCCCGGCTCAATCCAATCACACTGGCTCTCCCCATTCATGCTCCTATCCTTTTTAAATGCACACTAAAAAACAAGTTTAAATGGGAATCCGGAGATCCATAAGAAGTTATTCTTTAAGTGGCATCATATTCAATAAAATAGTTCATCACAAGTACTGTAGTACATTGATGAGACGTTTGGCCATCTTTTAAAATAATATTAAACAAATCTGTCATCTGCCATCAGTAGCTAACGTGATGAAGACAGTTGACCAAGTTTTCATCCAGCTTTTATGAGTTATGGAGGAGATGGAAACATTAAAATAAATATATTAAAATAAGGGAGTCTAGAAATCATTACTGACTGAAAACCCAATACCGTGTGTCCATGGGGAGTAGATAAGAAACTCAGTAATAGGATGAAATCTCAATACTGGATCATTTTGGGGTATTATAGTGATAATGATAATTTAAACAAGCATTCATCTTTTACTGGATCTATATGAATCATCTACTGTAGACCCTGGGTATAACAACAGGATCTCAGAATTCTAGGAAGAGCCCAGTAGACTGATAGACAAAATGTGTAATATTTTTTTTGGCTCTCATTTTTGAATATATCTTGCATTTATTCAAATCCAGTGACAGAATGGCTGGGCATATCACTCTGTCCAAATAACACCACGTTGCTAAGCAAATGCAGTGTTCTAAAGAAAGTGGTTTTCTGAATTAGCTGATATAAACCAATTTTCTTTCTCATACATTGTACTTGTTTTGCAATTAACATTCATAGAGTGCTGTGGTAAGAGGTTATTCTGCCATCCTCATTCTCAGACAAAACTACAGCACTCTCTCAATCTATTCTCACTATTATATGAGGCAGGATACATAGCAGACCAATTTAGAGTAAAACCCTGCAGTCTTTTATAGAACAAAGCTTCTCAGATCTCGATCTACTAAATCAATAATATTCAGCTTCAGTCATCAAGGGCCAGTCTAGTCAAAGACTGTTCCACCACTACTACATTATTGGAGGTGAACTCTGGTTAACGCCCACATTCTGAGATGAAGTCTAAGCGTGTGACCACGCAAAGGACAGGATGAAGGGTAACCTTGTGCAGTGTTAGCAACCTCCAGGTAGCTTTGAAAAGTAATTGCAACTTGTTGTAGGAACAAAAACAAAAAAACCTGTCCAGCACTGGAAATGTCTTTAGCTTTCATCACCTTAAATTTTAACGTTCCTTACAGCAAACACTAACTATATACTGTACACTGTAGTTAAATCACTAAGCAAGACAGTTTTTCAGACAAACAGATTTTCAATATACATTTTTTGATACTGTTTGAAAGAAATAAGTTGAATAAAAAGAAAAATCCAATTACTTCCGACTGAGACGATGCGATAAACTTGTATTACTGCTGTGAAAGCAAGGCACCGTTTCAAGCTGCAGTCTTTTTTTCTTCATTCTGAGATATTGTGAAATATTGAGTATATCTTCCAATAAGTATCCTCCGACATTTTTAAAGATTTATTTTTCACGCAGATTTATTATATCGCGCTCAGTTAGACAAGATGAATCGATCAATTATTTGTTTAACAATCAAAGCCCACAGGTGTGATTTATCAATTAATCATTAATCGATTAAAACCCCTAGTAAATACATTTGCATATCTACAAATAATTCATCAGTAATACATTCTTCTAGCCAAGCAGCAGTCCTCTACAGCTAAAGTATTGAGAATGCCATTTTATGAGCGCAAATAACACACTTGAAGGCATGGGTTGTACTGATACAATCCACTTCTCATGCGGTCGAAGGCACTCAGCTGAGCCTTGTGCCTCACAACACACCTGAGGCATGGGCTGTCTCAGTACAACCCACACCTTATCATGTGTTATTGCTTACTTGTTCTTACCTGTCAGCCCAAACTACTGTAGGTTCAGGATCACCCTTATTCGGAGCAACAAGCTGGTATATACAGGATATGGTTATCAACTTCCAATAAAAAACGGCTAATCCTGATATAGGTTTTCTTTTTCTTTGTCAAGAAATATGCTTGTTTTGTTTAAACAAAAAATCACTGGGGTGCCCTTTTAAAGTCAGTTTCTTTACAAACAAATGCCTTTTATACGTGGCCTTCTAACAAAAACAAATGTAATTACAAGTTTGTGGGAGTCTTTGGAAGCTTCCCAGTCTTGATAACTGATGTTCAGGCTGCAAATGTCTTTCTCAGTTTTATTGTTTGCAGAGTTTGATCACTCTCATGCTTTTCAAGATTGAAAAGAAGAAATGCCACCTTTAATCACAACACTATGATGTTTGTATGGAGGCTGTGTGGTCCAGTGGTTAAAGAAACGGGCTTGTAACCAGGAGGTCCCCGGTTCAAATCCCCCCTCAGCCACTGACTCATTGTGTGACCCTGAGCAAGTCACTTAACCTCCTTGTGCTCCGTCTTTCGGGTGAGACGTAATTGTAAGTGACTCTGCAGCTGATGCATAGTTCACACACCCTAGTCTCTGTAAGTCGCCTTGGATAAAGGCGTCTGCTAAATAATAATAATAATAATAATAGTAAAGTTTTAAGGCAATATATTGCTTTCTGCTTCTACCTCTACCAATGTATTAACTGAAACGCATTTAAATTAAATAAACAAATAAATCAATAAATCAATATTTCACTAAACACAACTGCATCTTGCTTCTTATTTCATATTTGAAAAAAATCCCAATTACAGTTATTTTACTGTGATAGGAACGTTATATAGAACTGAGTAAAAAAGTTAATTGAATCAAGACAACTCCTGAGGTACTGAATTGAATAAGCCTATTGCATATTATACTGAACATCATTTGTCATTTAGTCTGTTCACTATGTCGTCTCTCTACACAAGGGTAACTCAACATCCCTCAGCCTAGATAAGGGACAGTGTGATGGCCCCTAGGCAAAGTCATGATGTGGAGAGGAGATGACTTCAAACCCACGGCAGAGACTGCATTGTAAGGTTTATGTTTCCAGTTTGATTGTATGCTGAATGATGGTTGTTTGACAGACTCTGGACAGATGCCTGCCTGAACTGAAGCTTTGCTCAACTAACCATGTATTCCATGACAGATTGCTGACAGATATGTCTTGTTTGTGCCATCAGCGATGCCAGTTTTGTTCACTTGACACCTGTCCACTAATAACTGTGGTAGATCACTTAATGCACCTATTGTTGGAGCTATAGAAAGTGAATGATTTTCCACAAACAAGCAACACCTTATTCACGGGACAGAAGCAGGCTGCTTGTATAGGAATTGGGAATTACTGAGAATAAGGGAATGGAGTGTTTAAGAGAGTTGGGAGAGTTAAGGCCAGAATGAGGCCAGCTCTGAGAACCGTCCTCGCTAAAGTGAGACAGGTGCCACCAGGCCTCCAAGCCTGGGAAGCGACAGCACTTACCCCGAGGGGAAGAATGTAATGATAAAAAGAAAAGGACTTAGCAATTTTATGAAGGTTTGGTCATGGGTCCCTCCCTGGCTAGCTGAGAACAGCCATCGTGAGACCGGTGCTGGCAGTCCTCCAAGGTTTGTAAGTGAGCTTCACTTACCCCGAGAGGGATAGACTTTGCAAAGGTGATGTGGCATAAAGAAAGAGGAAAGGAGGAACAAAAAGCAAGACAGGAAAAAGAGGGCATGAACCGGGACTTAAAATAGGTAGATAGATGGATAATGGATGGGAGGGGAGCCTTAGCTGAACCACACCCCAAGGTTACAGCACTCTTTTCTTTCACTATTCAGGGTCTATGGTACCATACATATATTACAACTACACACTGCTCGAGGTAAGGCAGGCTCATGGTCACTTGTCACTCTCTATCATATACTGGAATCCGTACTTCTAAGTTTTATTCTGATATAGATTTGAAAGCCCTTTTGTATTTCACACTTGCTTTTATCTTTCAGTCTTTAATTATTTGTAGTCACTGAGGGCCCTTGACAAGTACAGAACTAGAAATCCCAAGGTCTAAAGCCTCATATTCCAATTGTTCATCTAGTCAGCTGCCTGACCTAAGTTTTAAGAAATACAACAAAAAATTAAATATACAGTATGTGTTTAAAAAGTTAAAACTTCTAATACATGAGAGAGCAGGATTTCCCAGATACTGGATATGGGCTTTACTTCATAATAAATTAATTGTGTGTACATGCAGATTTTTCCATGACAACTTGAACTGTTATTCATGCAATTAAGGTTGCTTGTTTTTACAGAAAGGTTGTACATAAGAAATAAACTGTCTACTTAAATACAAAACAAAACTGAATTTTGAGTTTCATATCAGATTTTATAGACTTAGTAACAGGAAATGGAACAGGACACACTTGGCAACAACCTCTTTCCTCTATTAGTAAAGTTGTAAACAACTATAAAACAGCACTTTTTATCTCTAGCATTATGTCATTAAACAGTCATGTTTCTATAAATTCTTACTTGAAGGAACTCTTGCTGTTTAACATGTTTGCTGCTAAATGAAAGCTACCCTTTTGAACTAGTGGTGAGGGGTTCAGAACAGTTCATGAAAGTGTGTGAAAGCCCCATGGAACACTGATGCAGAGCAGCCCTTGCTGCTAAAGGCACAACTTCCTGTTTCTAATTCTACATCAGTGTAATCAGCCCTAACTGTTCCTAGCTTCCTGTCTGGGTGAACCCAAACCAAACCCAAATTGTCTTCACACTGTATATGCTGCTCACACTTGAACCAACACTCTTTACCTGTGACAGACAGGGCCCCAACCCAATCATGGCTATCCACTCTCATGTAAAGAGGCAGTTAAACAACCCAACCATAAGGATGCTCTCCCAGGCTGGTTGATTATTCCTCCACCAAATAGACCTGAAAACATCATCGACTGTACCCCAAACTCCCTAGCAGATATTCACTGCTGATTTACAGTTGTATCTAAAGGCTCCGAAACCTGCTACTCTTGTGAGAGCTGTCAGATTCCTTATTGCACCGGCTCTCACCTGACTGTTACTGTCAAGGTCATGACATTGGGATATCTTTTCTCAATTGTTGTTCTGTACTGTTCTGTATGAGACTTGGTTCACCTTTTTTAAATGTCTCATTGAAGTGAAGCTGGTTCATTTCTTCTTTTATGTTTAAATAACAGGCTGTGGAAGTACACACAACTAATTTTACTGCCATTGGCAGTGTGAATTACACTTTCACTGTGTCACTGTCTTTTTAGACGAGAGAATAAAAAAGAAGCACATACAGACAGGACCAGAAATGCATTAGCTTACTGTTTTAAAATAAATGTACATGTATTTTATTTTATTTAAAAAGCCAATAAAACCAGTACTTTCTTACTGTGGAAGATCCATGACTTGCCTTTTGCTTTCATGTATTTCAGATGCTAGTTGTTCTTGAGTGAAATCAGATAAATAACTTGAGATTAGTTACCTGTATTTGGAATTGTATTTTTAGAATCTTATATAGGCGTTTGTTTGGGAGACGACACTGTTAATAGATTTAACAGATTAACAATGTTGCTTCTACTAACAGGTTCAAACAGGAACATGCCATATAAAATTTACACAATACTGGCAAATGCATTTAGCAATTTTGCTATCACATGGGTTATACAGTTTAGGGGATCTGATTAAACTTTTCCCTCTACGCCTCTGCACTGCAGTATATGAGTGTGACAGGAAGTGGCATTTTGTGTTGCACAGGATTAGTGGTAGATGGGATAGAGCAGCAGATGAACCTTTCTTACCACCTACCCAGTTAACCAGATCACTATCTTCAACTTGATAAGAGCCTTCTATTGGCATTTCACAATTATTTTATATAGTCTGTCTTCTTTTTTTAGTAGTACGCTACAGATATGTTAAGAGTCGTTCCACCTGCGTTCCTATCTTCAGTGTGGGTTGTTAATTAACAGTAGGCTGGCTTATGTTATTGGCTTTAGCTCCAAAGAGCATTTATTTTTCAGACCTTTATTTCATAAAAAAATGCACAGTGCCTAGCAACTAATGAATTCCACCAAGATCAAGTCCATGCTGTCCCTCACTGAGCATGTATTGCCTTATTAGATTAGATTAAGTCTATGACACCCATCAAGCTCCAACCTGCCTCCAGTATCTGGAATGACTGTTTATGTATGTGTCTAATGATTATCAGACATTTTGACCTTTGATTGCTGGTGAATATTTGGCTTGCAGCCCCCAAAACCATCACACACAGTATATAATTTGCATACACAGTTATCTGCTTTTAACTGTTGAAGAGTAAATTGTGAACTATTTGGCATTGACATTTAGGCTGCAGCTCTGCTTAATACAAATAGATTTCAAAGGTAAATGTATAGGCCCTTTTTATCTAATTATCTAATGAAGGCTTGGATATCAGGTGTGAGTTTAAAATGACACACAAGGGGATCGGTTACTCTGCTATTTTTTAAGGACAGGTTGGTACCGAGTTCCAGAATTTGTACTCGCGCTTATGCTGTACATAAAATTAAAACCGTAAAAGACCCAAAACAAGGCCTACCTTTAGCTCTCCTGCATTATGCAACAACTACTGTGGTTATTATAACTTGTGTGAGGATTGCACCTTATGTAAAAAAAATATATATAATGGTAACTCTACCTCTAACCTATGTACATTGCTAAGAGGCTTTAGTGGGTATGTTGGAGGGTTTTGCTTAACACCTTGAAAATCACTTTGAAATCATACTTGTTTTGCAACTGGCATATTAAACTTTTTTTGAAAGTTGAATCAGTCCAATACAGTTCTACTTTTTGTTGGTTTTTTTTGTTTTGTTTTTGATAGTTCATTAATGTGAGCTGATCATATATGTATGATTGAATTTTGGATGAGTCAACTACACACACAAAAAATATATAATGTAAAATGGTTGAGGAATCCAATGAAAATTAAACCAGAATAAATCTGTTTGACATTTCAAAATGAGTTTGACATATTGACTTCTGGTGCAATGGCAGCTTTACCCCACATCCTAGGTTATGCTGTAAGTACATTACCACTTCCTCTTTCCTGTTACAGAAGTAAACCACCACAGATGGGGAGAATCTATTAATATTTATACACCACAGAGAATAACAAGTGGTTGGATCAAAATACCATTCACTTTTTTCACAGAATGTTCCAGAATGGTTGTTATATCAACACACAGATTTACAGCAGCAGGGGTATAGTTTATTTTACCATTTTAAGTTTACAATTTGCTTATAATTGATTATACAATTAAATAAGTAATTTTACCATTCTTGAAACCTCAATTTCATTGTTTTTATTTTCTGTCATAATTTATTACCCAACTGACTTATTTAAAAAAATATACATACTCAGAGGTGTACAGCACCTAGATTAATTTAACAATGCCCACTAAAAAAAAGAATGGACTATTATACTAAAAAAAAACATGGGCGAACATGTGTTGGAGCAGTACAATATCTAAACAGATAACAGTCTGATCCATATATTTTCAGCCCTATTGTTATGTTGTCACCAAGTGCTTGTAAGATAACTGAAAAGATCCAAATAAAATATAGCGAGCATTTATGAAAGGGTATGATTGTAGAAATCAAGACCTAGATCAACATTAGAGAGAAATAAAACAGCTTGAAAACTGCTGATTGTTAGCATTATTCTGAACTGTATAAGACAAAACCATTGATGTCTCATCTAATCAAAAGCATACCTCTTGGTTGCTAGAATTTGCTGTGTCAAAATGTGAAAGTATTTTTTTATTTGACTATGTTTTAAGTCATTTCAGGTTAATTATTTGTATTCAATGGCATTTACAAAAATTAATTTTCTTTATTTTGTATCATTCAAGATTTTTCTTTGCATTAAGGTCACACCTTGGGGCAGTCCGTGCTATTTCTCCCGCAGTTCGCTTTCTGTACATTTAAAATAGCATTTTCATGCTTCATTTTTTTTTTTGGTGTATTTGCACCAGTTCAAAGCTTGGCCTAGTTTTGTATTCAAGTAAAGAAACTAAAAAACATATCTTTTCCATTTGGTTTTATAACATTATTTTTCTTCGCACGTGTAACCAAACAAAAACATGTGTGAATTTAATTTATTATGTACACTCTGATGTTTAGAAAGATAGAATTTGGTTGTTCCTACGTGTTGTACTGTATTAATGACATTTAACCATTTGCAATAAATGTTTGACCACAATAAAAGAATCAAGAAATGTACATTTTAGTTTTGAACACTCGTATTGTTGTCAACCCTTTTAAATCACTTAAAGGCAAGTTATAGCTTAAATACAATAGTTTGCTGCAATGGTTTGGACCATTGGTTGAATGGTAAAACATTTTAAGATAATATCCCAAATAGTATCATGATGATATGAACTAATATACACCGGGTAAACACAGCAAGTACCATGATAGTCAAAATGTACGTCCTGTTGAGTATACTGTAGTTGTTGTTGGTATATAAACCAGCACAACAACTCTATTCACCAGATTTTACTAGAAAACAATAATGCATATTTTAGATCTAACTGCTAGATAAATATTTGTTTTATCATGGGAACCATGAAGGTATAATCAATGTGGACCAAATTACCAACCCAGGTTAGATATGCAGCCAGAGACTTCACAGATCCACCAACATGCATCAGTTGAACAGCTGTATCTTGCTTATCATTCAGCTATCCTGCCCTTCATTAAATGGCCTTCCACTGAGTGCAGTCAAAGTTTGAACCCTCTGTACAACAAAGTAAATAGCACCATTATTCAGTTAACAATGTCCCTGTCACTTCTAGAGTTTCAGCTTTTCCTCTACTTCCTGTAAATGATCTGAGCAAACAGAATGCCAGACACAAAAGTAACTAGGTCAGTATAGGGCATGATTGGCGCCTCAGCAACACAAGGTGGTCACAAAATGTAAAGCTGTGTGTCCAAATGCATTCTTTCACATTTCAAGACACACAGATTGAAGTGTCTAGTCACAAGCAGCACATACAGTATTGTACGTTTTACAATTACATCACGGCTGCAGGTAACACTGCCTGGGTAATAATGGCATTCCAGGAATTATGCAGATATTTTCTGATTAGGAAACAATGGGGATTGTTCTTAACTGTACCAAGTGTCACCTAATCACTGTGGATGAATTGTAGCTGGAAACTATGCCAGGGCCTTTCTGTACAGTATATGAGACTTGTATGATAACCACACCAGAATTTAAACCAAATGCAGTCGTTAACATAGTGTAACATAGTGTGACGGAAATATAATGAGTTTTGTTTGTAAATCTGCCTCTCGACCTGTGAGGATACGAAGTAGCGAATGGGAAAGGCTTTGGACAGGTTGTCCTGACAGTTCATTCCCTGGGTCGGGAAGTCAATCAGCCTGGAAAAAGACGAGACTCCAGTGCGAGAATGTATTGACCTGGAAGGTAAACGAGGTAGCAGCTGCAGGCAATAGAGTCAGCTGTAATCGTTTACCAAGGGGTCATGCATAATCGCATAAAAGGGGCTGGAGAATTGTAAATCTTTTCCTTCGCTTGGGTTTTGTTACGTGGAAACTGGAAGGACCGGGAGATTGCCCAAAATAAATAACGAAAGGAGTTTGTGAGTGTTTTGTTTGTTTGTCTGTTTAGTAATTGTCTGTGTTTGTAATCACTAGACGGCTAAACACAGATCCGGAGCTGTCGCCAAGGGCCAGCACGAAACCGGATCACCACTGTGCTACCGTCACGAATAAACCTTGTTATCAGCACTTGTTTCACTAATAGCACGAATTATATTGTACTTCACCACAAGCACTGAGAGCTCTCACTTTGGAACAGTGATCGTGTTTGTCTAATTGTGTGTGTTTTGTACCGTGTCTATTATTTTAGGGACTGCAACCCTTCGTTTCTTTACTGTGCAATACACATTGTTGTGTATTGCCAGCTCTTTATTATTTACTGGCGGGTCATCAGACCATTGGATTATACACCATTAAATCAATCATTTTCATCCGTACTTTGTTGTCTGTGTGTTCTTGGGATTACTGTAACCACACTGCACCTGCTATACACCTGCTACCACTTACCACTTTGCCACACATAGTCAATTGAATAAGTATGTGAATTGGCAACTTGTAAAATTATCAATCATGCATTTTTTAGTACCTCTGGCTGTTTTTTAGTACCTCTGGCTGTCCTCAATAAAAAAAAAAAAAACTCAACTGTAAATTACAAAAAAAAATTATTTAATTGGTGGTAACACAGCACTTTAAAGCAGAGCACTTATGGCAAAAATAAAAAAAAAACACTTTTGCCTACCTGTTTGGTTGGCTCGTTGTCTGCTAGAATAAAAATGATATGTATGTTATCTGTCACGTGTTTAGCACACTCAACAAATAGCTTTCTTTGCCAAAACTGCAGTTCATACTATTCTTAACACAGCCCCCAACCCCATCAACTGCACCCTTTCGGTGACTCCTTGCAAAGAAGTTCCAGCCCAGGTGTTCAAGGCTGCACTCATCCTTGATTAATGTTATGTTTGCAAACTTACATTTTTGCATAAATTGTGATACGGCACCATCAGAGAAAAAATCCCTGGTGTGTGTTGCTGAAGGTCTTTAATAAATCGCAGTAATAAACATTGAGACTGCGTATTTGTTGTGTGAAAGATAATCTCTTGACGAAAGCATATGGAATGCTGGTATCTGGTGAAAATACTCGCCTGCTTACGACAAAAGTATGCACTCTGAATTTCATCCTGGTACCGCGGTATCATTTTTTGCAAATTCCATCTGTACAACAGCAGAGCAGCTATTTGTTTTTGCTTTTTGCTGTTCAAAGCTCATTACATGTTTGTTAAAATCGTGAACAAGGAAACATGGCAGGGACTCTCTAAGGTAAGGTCAGCCAAAGTTCCATTCTTAACAGCCTTTGACATTCTGGAACGGCCACCTGTTTCTTCCTGGACTGGTTGCCATGGATGCCATTGCAGTTCTTCTGCTTCACACTCTTCCAATGGAAATGTGCCGTCCAGCACCTGGACATTCCTGAAGACATCACACTCACCAAACTTACACTTCATTACTCCTGTCACATGGCTATCCAAGAACATTGTGGGTGATGGTTTGCAACATGAAATTTATATTTTCATGATAACGACATAGACATGAGTCGTGGGGGAGCTTTGATATTGGAAGCTCATATTTAGGTTGAATCTCCTGGAATTTTGTCACTGCCCCTGACACATTTTTCCCTATAGGCTACTTTCTAAGTCTCATTTGGTTTTGTTCACCCTCCTTACCCTTACTCTTTGCACTTTCTGCCTGGGATCTCTGCAGTCGTTTCCGTTCTCTATCCTTACTCTTGTAAATGTTTTTCAGGATTAGCCCTCGGTTGTTCCCTAGTAACACTCTCTCTGCTGCTGACTGCCATTCTATTTACTGCAATAAAAAAAAAATACCATAAGCTTTAGAATAGCCATTAAAAAATACTTGCTGTGGAGAACTTTATTTTAAATCATTTATTTTTCAAGTAAAACATTTATAAAATTCTCTCAAAACCTTTATTGGAGAATGATAATATTTATAAGATAAGATCATTACTGTAGATGCGTTATTATTGTTTTTAATATTGAATTAATCTGAAATAATTAAATCACCCAAAATTCTACAAAAGCCTGAAATGTATGCCAATTGTGCTATTTAAAAAAAAATTAACAGGGTTAAGGATGGAATATGATTTTAAACACTCTTAATAACTTCTGGCTCCATAAACTATGCTTGCACCATCATGCTTTAGTCTTTGTTCCCAATGTGACGGACGTTACAACATGCAGTGTAACGTCCTTCACAGCAAAATAAAGTATTAAGAACAGGCAAAAAATTAAGCAAATTTACCATCCTATTGGCAGCCACAAATGTGCTTTGCATTTATTATTATTATTCATTATTTCTTAGCAGACATCCTTACCCAGGGCAACTTACAGTTGTTTACAAAAAATACATATCAAGAATTACAGTACACTTAAGAGCAAGATACAAAATACAATGACTTCAGTCCTAATAAGAGCAAATACAAAACACAGTACGATTTGATATCGGGGCAGTTCAAGAGCAGATAACAGTTTTGATAGTTACATCAGGGTTAGATACGAGTGCAAGTGAAATACAAGATACTACAGATTGGGTATAAGTGCAGGATTAAATACAGTATAATAGGGAGCTGATAAGTGCAAGTTAAAGTGCATTAAAGGCAGAGTGCTATATTGTCCAGAAGGGAAGAGTTGAGTTTTACAGGTGTTGTCTGAAGAGGTGTGTCTTGAGGAGGCGCCGGAAGGTGGTCAGGGACTGGGCAGGCCTGACATCCGTAGGAAGGTCATTCCACCACTGCGGGGCGAGGGTGGAGAAGGAGCTCTGTTGAGAGAGGGTGAGGTGTGGAGGTTGAGCCGTGCCAGGTTACCTGGTAGGTGCGGTCAGAGAGGTTGGAGGAGAACCAGGCCAGGGAGGGAGAGGTGTTAAAGAGTATGCGGATATCAGAGATTTTATAGGAGAAGAAAGAGGCAAAGTCATCAGAGGAGATAGAGAAGGGAGGAGGAGGGGGAGGGTTGAAGAGGGAGGAGAAAATAGAGAATAGTTTCCAGGGGTTGTTAGTGGAGGATTGGATAATAGATTGGAAATAGGAGCGTTTAGCAGAGGAGATGGAGGAGAGGAGGGAGCGGTAGAGGTCTAGGGCAGCAGGGAGTTTGGTTTTCTTCCATTTCTTTTCAGCACAGCGTAGTTTGGTTCTTGATGAGCAGAGCACAGAGGAGAGCCAGGGTTGGGGAGGGGAGGGGCGAGCAGGTCGGGAGGTGAGGGGACAGAGGGAGTCGAGGAAGGAGGTGAGGGAGGAGAAGAGGGTGGAGGTAGCAGAGTCTACAGAGAGTTGGGAGAAGGAGTCAATAGGAGGGAGGTAAGAGAGAGTGGTGGAGGCAAGGACGGGAGCGGAGTTTATGGTGGGAGGTGACAGTGGGGGTAGGTGGAGTAGGGAGAGAGGGGACAGACAGAGAAAAATATATTAAATAGTGATCAGAGAGGTCCAGATGGGTGACAGAGAGGGTGGATGGGCAGCAGGCCCTGGAGAAGGTGAGGTCCAGTTGAGATGTAAGTGTCTATCTGTCATACTTTAACTGCAATATAACCTTTTGTGAAAAAACGTGATGGATGTTACAGAACTGGCTAACAGTTAATTTTTTTTTTTTTTCAATAATGAAAATATTACTTAACAAAAGCAAAAATGGTTAGGTACCCAATTAGCTGACACATACAAGCTTAATTTTCCAGCCTGATTTTATTTAAGTCACAAAATGTCAGCTGAAATTATATTATTAAAATAAGCTTAGTAGTAGGTCAAGGTATCTGTGCATTTTTCAATTTTCACTTACCCTGTTCATCTTGAAAAGTGAAAATGCATAAACTAGAGACTTCTAGCTTTCAAGTGATTGAACACATGGGTAAAATCTAGATTTTCAATTTTTACTGTGTAGGACCACTTTCATGGTTTTGCCCATTTGTATTATTTTTAGTAGTCTATCATTCCAAAGACAATGAGGACAGAAAAAGAGAATATTCATTCAATAATATCTACATTTTAGGAAGAATCTAATTCGATGGTAAAGTGTGGGAACAACTTGTCCACTTGGTGTGGAATGTGTGAGATTCATGGGGTAACTGATAATAGCAAATTATTGCTATTTAACTTATTAAATTCATAAATCATAACCCCTTGTAATAAAACCTAGATCTCACAAGACATATTACCTAGAAACATGTAAGCAATAATTGTACTAAATAATAATGCATATATAATTTTCAGAAGCCATCCGATAGAGGAAATTATTCAGTACATTGTGGCAGGTGATTTTTTTTTTTTTAACAAATAAACTTGTGGTCTCTGGTAGGTACAGTAGAATTGTTTTTTTTTTTGTTAAAAATAAAAAATAAAAAGTGTTAACATATGGCATTAATAACATCCAGCCTGCAAAGCCAGAAAGCTACTTTATAAACCACTGTGACAGGGCAAAAGCCCTGCACTTACAAATAGTATATTTTTTATGTAAGTTTGGCAGGGATGGGGTTAATTCCATTGCTGCGAAGTCCATGTGGAAATGTGGCTGGGTCTTGTTTGGATAATTGATCATCAATCAAGTCCCAGCCACATGGTAGAAAGGAGGCCCACAATTCTTTGTTTGTTGGAGGAGTTTAGGGCGAGTTGGTGAACACTGTTCTATATTGTTTTGTTTGAACCTCTTTGGACACTGTGTCTTGTTTCTTTGTTTTTAGCTTGTTGTCATTAATAAATGTGCGCATCGCAAAAATTAGTGCTTTTACACAAAAAATAATATTTTCCACCACGTCCCCTGCACCTACCACACCTGTATGGCACAGTCAATAGCATGGAATGCAGATCGTGGGTGTCAAAGTATGCTTCTGATATCAATGAGAAATAAATAAATAAAAAGTCAGCTGTGTCCTTATACCTGAGGGTGGAATTACCGGGTGAGTGGCATGAAAAGGAAAGGGAGTCTTTGGAGAATGCAACTACAGGGATATTTCACAGATTGAGCTTTCGGGCACTGCGGCCCTTTGCCAATGTTGCTGAGGATAGGGCACTTAGCTAAATGCATGTTATGGAAACATTATGCAAATTGCAGTCTTTCATGCTTATCGCAAAACTTTGGCCTTCGGAGCAATTCAAATATTCTTAAGCATATGAAATTTGCACACATGCATACGTTTGTATCTAATGTTTATCAGAATCACAGGTATTAGCATGGCTAATAAGCTAAATATTTAATGGGCCATCACAGATTCTACGGAATTCAAACAGATGTATTTATGCTGTGCTGTTTGCTGGGAAGTGAGTTTATGATTTCTCTACTTTTGTCTCCATAATTTTGACAGATGTCACACAAATATGAGTACATGTTACCTATTCTAATTCATTTACATGTTTAGACTTTCTTGTTTTGTTACAGTACCATCCTTTTTTTTTTTTTCTCAGTATTAGCCGTGATCCCGCTTATCAAACCGCTATTGCTCCGTGTCTAGACGGATCTGATTTTTGTAATGTGGTTTTTTGTAAGAACTGTAAGTCACCCTGGATAAGGGAGTCTGTTACAAGAAAATACACACATACATTAACAACAACAATTAATAATATTAATAATCCAGCTGGAATTACCTGTTTTTGTATAGCATATATATATATATATATATATATATATATATATATATATATATATATATATATATATATATATATATATGTGAATGCAAGGTAAGGCGGTGCAAACTGTTGCTTGATTGATCTAGGGTTGATATACTGCTGTATGTGTCTATTAAAGTAAAGCGTCCCTGCATTGTAAAGGTAGTTGTTTAGTATCTGCCGGCTCGGTCTATGTTACATACCGACGGTATGTACTATGATACCGTGCTGTACTCTTGATTCTGTTTTGGGTTATTCTTTCAACACCAAGAAAGCGTGCTTGGGAAAGTGATTCGTTTTCTTTCGGTCCGAAAGAACGATCATGATTGCAGCTTCCCTGTTTATTTTTTATGTGTTGAAACATGTATTAAAACTAGTGATGCTGCTATCACAATCGTTCTTTTGAATATAATCATTATATTATTATTATTATTATTATTATTATTATTTATTTCTTAGCAGACGCCCATATCCAGGGCAACTTACAATCGTAAGCAAATACATTTCAAGTATCACAGTACAAGTAATAATACAATTAAGAGCAAGATAAATACAATGACTTTGTATGTGGACAGAACCTTGTATGATCGCTGGGTGTTTTCCATTGCTGTAGTACCTCGGAAAGCGTCTGCATTGCACTTGAGTGAGTGCTGGAGTGATGTGCGCAGAGATAAAGCTTGATTTTTAAAAGCGTTACTTTGTGACTTGCAAAACTGTTTTTGTGCTTGGCGCATAATTTCGAACATGGCAGGATCTCGCAAATTGTCGGCCACTCGCAAAATTGTCGGATTGTGGCATGCAAAAAGTTTCGAATATGGCTCATTTTGCGCATAACGGTCATTTGCGACGCGCATAACCCTCTGCGCACCGTGCAAACCTTTTGAATATCTGGGCCGTAGTTTTTGTTTGCTTTCACAACCAATTTGTTTTGTTTAAGGGTCATCTTTCCTGCTTGTCAGTTTCAATTGGCTATATATTCAATATATATATATTTAAAATGAAGATAATTTGTGTCAATTTTAATTTGCTTTTTAATCCAGTGTGCCACTCAAGTTAAATATTGTTTTGTTCATTCCTTAAATAAATAGTACATAAAGTTGACAATGCATTTTATTTATTTTTTTCATTCCTTGCCATTGCCATTTGTTCACAGTAAACAGTGGCCATCGATATGTTTTCATTAAGTAATAACATGAGGTTTACTTGTACCTTTTTGTATCTGAACAAGCAAACAAAAACTGAAATTGAACTTTAAACAAAACATGGAAACGGCACTGTAAAGTGAAGGGGAAAAACTCACCATTTTGGTTCTTGTTTACTACATTCCATATAACAAAAAGGCACCACAAAATACATATAATATATAGTCTATATAAAAATCACTACACAACATTTTCAGGAAGTTGGGTCCTGTTTAAGCGAGGCATTTCAGTCCCATGAGATACTGGTTCGCTCTAAAGCAGCACAACGCATTTTTGTCCCAGATGGCTTTCCATAGAATAAAAATACAGATCAAAGATCAAAGAAGTTTTCAGTATAAAACATGACACACTGTTGACATGAAAACATTACAAAGTTAGTAGCAGGTATTAGCATTAACATAATCCTGGCAGCATTAACACAAATCCCTGATCAGCCTCTGGATAGACTGCTGGTGAAGGTTGACTGGTCGCGGTTGTCTTTACGCGATTACTCAGATGGATCAGTCTGATGTGACGGTCCTGGGGCGGTGTGGTGACCCTCTGCCTTCCAGGACGTGGCCTGTCCCACACAGAGCCAGCTTCCTGGTTTTTCTGGACTAGTCTGCTGATTGTTAAAGCAGAACATCTCCTTCTCCAGGCTCCAACTCATTTTGGCAATTTGAACTCAACTCAAAAAGCAAACACTGAGCACCTGGCGTTTTTATAAAATCACATGACTTGAGCTCAGTATTTTGTTATCCCAAGGAACAATACTACTCAAACAATCAACAAACCTATCTGCTCACTCATTACAATGTAAATAACATTATGTATGTGCCAAATAGCTATTGATGTAAAACTTAGCCTGTTGCATTTTCACTGTGCAGGCTGTGTGGTCCAGTGGTTAAAGAAACAGGCTTGTAACCAAGAGATCCCCGGTTCAAATCCCACCTCAGCCACTGACTCATTGTGTGACCCTGAGCAAGTCACTTAACCTCCTTGTGCTCCGTCTTTCAGGTGAGACATAATTGTAAGTGACTCTGCAGCTGATGCATAGTTCACACACCCTAGTCTCTAAGTCGCCTTGGATAAAGGCGTCTGCTAAATAAATAATAATCAGTATATATTAATCTCACAGAGCTCTTTTTCATTTGTCTTTTTTTTAAACTGTCGTGCAAATTCTGTAAATAAGTGCAAGGTATTTTTTGTCATTTCTAGCGAATACGAACATCTGATTTTTGAATCCGAATACATGTCAAAACATATTAGTTTGATTATTCAGATATTTGTCCCAGCACTAATTTATATGAATATATGTGATAAACAAAAGGCATTTTTATTTAGATGTCATTACCAGATCATCAATGATGAATGAACATAAAAATGAATTGGTAAAAAATGAAAGTTAAATAGATTGGATACAAAGTTTTGTCCACATTGGGGGGAAAAATGGCATCCTATGATAGTCACATGGATATGGGACACCAAAATTAAGCAATACAATATGTTTTTTGTTTAGTTTTTTCAGAAATGTGTAACTAACATGAATATGCTGGGTTACAATCAGATTTTAGCCCTTTCACAAGTGTTAACAAGAATTACGACAAAACGATAAAAATGACCACCCATTACAATCAAACAATCAAATTAAAGTAAAAAACACACATGAAACATGAAGATTCCAGCAGTGTTTATTTTTTTTTGCTTTCAGAACTGTATGCCTGCTTTCTAGATACAAAATATAAAATGACATTTCAGATTTTTTTAAGAGATCATTTATTCAGATTCATCCGGCACAGTTCAGTGCAATTCTCAGGTTTTAAAGAAATATACTTGTTTAAGAACACAATTCACAAGATTGCTAATCACACTTATCAATTATCTGTCATCAACAACAATAAGGTATAATATCTGAGTTGACAGGACAAGACATAAAAGGACACAGCACTGATCAAAAAGGAGACAAATAAAAATCAACAAAAACGCCACAAATTTACACAGAAAGCAAACCCTTTGTACTCACAGAACTTTAAATGGGTTATATGGTAGGTACAGAAATGACAAATGTACCAATAATAGAACACAATTGTGTCTCATAAACAATAGTCGACTTACTTCAGGATCAGATACTGTTAATCTATTAATTTATAAAAATATAAAAAATACAGATTCTGATTTAATTAATTTATACTGATCTCTTGCTTTTTAAGGATTGATATTATATAATTAAACTAATAATGAGCAGGGTTATATATACTAAAATTCTATTCTATGAAAACAACTCAAGTCTGACCAAGTAATTTGTCTTTAACATGTGTTTGAAATAACAAACAAAAAAGCAGCACACTGTCTGGATTGTGCAATGCTCAAAATAAGGGGAAAAACAAATCCTGTATGACAGCAGCACAAAACCACTGTTCACTAAAGAAGCGGTTCTGGACTCAAGCCATGCTTGCAAGCATGCCAAGTGGGCCAACTAATAAATATCCCAGAAAGTTAACCAAGAGATACACCCTTGACTTGAGCGACTAAGAAGAAAAAAGAATACACAGTGTTCTCAGGATTAGTACAAAAAACAAAATCAACGCTAAAGGGACCAGCTGTAGAAATATTTCCTAAACTATCATGACATTTTAAACCCTATGCCAGCAGAAAAGAAAATGCTTTGCAAATAACATTACTACACTGTACACATTATATATATATATATATATATATATATATATATATATATATATATATATATATATATATATATATATATATATATATATATACACACACACACACACACACACACACATATATATATATATATATATATATATATATATATATATATATATTATTCCTTTTAAAAGGTTACTGCAATTTTGACATCCTGTAGCCCTACAGGGAATAATACGTTTATTTTTCATTTACGTACAGTAGAAACTAGTTTCTTAGCATTTTATTTCTGTGGTGGAGAGACTGATAATTAGGCAAATCCAGGAATTAACATTTACAGTACCGCCATTAATGTGAAAGTAAGGGGGCGGGGAGGAGCATGGTTGCTAAAAGGTACTATAGCAACTGCTTTGATTGTTGGAAATGCAGTTTCATCTACTCCCAAATGTTGCTCTCTGGCCAACTACAGTATTGTTTCATTTCCTTATTCTACCCATGGTGGGACATATACCTTAAAGCAGTGCTGCCCAAACCCGGTCCTGGAGAGCCCCTATCCAGCAGGTTTTATAGGTAACCTTTAATCATCAATTTCTTAACACCTGGAACAATTTCATTGTGATCAATTAAGCAGGTGATTTATTAAATGAAGTCATTTAGAGATCATTTGGTACAAAAAATGAACTACCCTTTTGAGCCCTCAATGGCCTGGATTACATGCTGGGAAAATGTCATGACTTATCTGTCTACTGTCATGACTTATTTAAGGTGGTACGGCTGAATTATAATTTTAGATAGTTTTGGTTTGTTTAATTTAACAATTCCTGCTTTGAAACTTCATGTTGTATTTGATTTTTGTATAATGTATTATATTTGTATTCAAACATAAACTAAACATAAACCAAAACTGACTAAAATTGTAATCCAGACCGTACCACCTTAAATAAGTCATGACAGTAAACAAGTCATGACATTTTCCCAGCATGTAAACTGGCCCAGTGACCAGAGTTCCCTTAATTGAACAAGTTATTTGCTTAATTGATCAATAACTTCCATGTGTTCCCAGTCTTTAGAAATTAGCGATTTAGGGTGACCTACAAAACTTACTGGATAGGGGCTCTCCAGGACCGTGTTTGGGCAGCACTGCCTTAAAGAGTAACTAGCAGGGTTTTGAAAAATATAGCTTTACACGTCCCCACATGTTGCTACAACTGTTTAAATAATGTACCAGTATTTTTTTTTTCATTGTTAACATCCTGACAACTTTTACACTGTTTCAAAGCTCTTTTCAAAATGGCCGCTCTAGTGCACTGGGGTTTGAGATCAGGGATGTGTGTCCTCTAAATCACTGTAGGAAGAGTAATTTAGAAAAAAAAAAAATATAAAAAAATAAATAAAACAAAAAGGTGCTCTAGCTTTTCTGTTCCATAACACACCATGGATCGTTATTGTTGTGTTACCTGTTTGAAACATCCCTGATCTCAAACCCCAGTGCACTAGAGCGGCCATTATAAAAAGATATTTGAAACAGACTTAAGTGTAAAAAGTTGTCAGGATGTTAACAATGAAAAGAAAAATTATTTAAACAGTTGTATCAACATGTGGGGAGGTGTAACGCTATATTTTTCAGAACCGCACTACTTACTCTTTAAATTATTATTTTTTATTTATTTTTTTCAAAATATGGTTGCTTCAACTTGTTTGTTTATATTTCCTTTAAATATTGGTGATCTGCATATTCCAGTCAGTTCTCAGTTTATATATATATATATATATATATATATATATAATGTGTGTGTGTGGACAAACTAATATATTATTGGACACCATTGTGTACGGCTCCTGTGAATATCACACTATCATTCCTCACCCACAAGCAACAGCAATTAGGAGTTCTGTTTGTGCGAAAAACACAAACTAGTATGGATGCTATGAGTGATCTCATAAAGGCACTGTGTGGCAAATAAGGCCTTGTGTAAAACTACGTATTCCCAATTTAAAGAGTTTAAAATTAGAATCTGTATTACGATAAATATTGCTTTAGATCTGAAAGAACACATATTTGTCAAGTAATTACCCTCCATTTGATTTGTCGTAAGCAATAATAGAAAAAGGTATGACTGGTGTGTTCAAACAATCCCGATCAATAGTCTTTTGCATATTCATCTTAAAAATGTTAAATGTGTTATCTGGTGTTTTATTTTCTTATGTTCTTTTTATTAAATACTGCACACCTTTTTTAATATACAAATGGCAAACAGGTAAATAATACAAAACTACCAAATTTACGATTAATTTACCAGTGAGATTTAAAACAGACAAAAAGTCACTAGAGTTCATATCCCTGCAAAAAAGTTAAGAGCTGTCAGCACAGAGGCACATCCTTTCTTTAAGGTTCATGGGTGGAAATGTATAGCTAGAACTGAGTCATGGTATTCCCAAGAAGCAGCCCATTACAGACTAGAACTTAAAATTAGCACTTTGGATTATTTGGGCAAGCCAGAGACTGTTGTATATTCCACTCCTGTAGTGACACCCTTAATGAGATTTAGAGATAAAGCAGCAAAAAAAATAACCGTTACTCAGAAACAAGGTAAACTGTGGAATTTTGAGAAAACATTTTAATGAAAAATATGTTTTGTGTGTCCAAAACACACAATAAATATTTAGCATTAAAAGGGTTAATAGACATAGGTTTTATAAAATCACCCAAACACAGAGATCTGGGAATCTCAAGCATTTAGCTATGAACATGTTTTGGAAACTTTCATAAATTTAATAAACCATCATTAAAAAGGGTAAGACTTCAGATTTTTTTTTTTTTTTAATTGCTAATTTCAAGCCCAGCTAAATATTCTGTTAAATATTCTAAATATTAGACTAAGCTTGCTGTCTTCAGTCACTGCTGTCCTCATCATCATCATCATCCGATACGTTATTCATGGGAAATTTGTAAGAGTCTGATCTGGGAGGCAAGCTTGCACTCAGCTGCCCACTGGAGAGCTGATCGTAACAAAATTCACAGACCCGCACCGGCTTGGAGGACTGACTGGGAAGCAGAAACTTTTTCTCCGAGCAGGGCCCACACACCACGAACCCACACTTGCGGCAGTGATGCCTGCGGCTTACTGGTGTAAACTTAATTTTCTGACAACGCATACACACGGTGGCCTCTGAATCAGGTACCCACACTGCAGCATGTTCACTGTTTGGTGCCTTTCCACTTTTTTCAAGCAAGTCGGACACACACTTGCTGATGTGGTTCATCCATTCGGACTTCTCTGTGGCGGTAGCTGCATAAACAGCAAAGGATTTGGTAGGAGTTTTTATAAGCCATCCATTGCGTAGGTCGCCTTCGTCCTCAATAGAATCAATTGTGACATTTTCCAGAGGAATTATGTGCTGTTTGTTGTACTTCTTTTTCTGAATGACAATGTTACCATATACAAGGATGTCGTTGAAGAGGAAAAACTGCCTGGCTTTTGGTTTCTTTCTGCAGAGCTTTGTTAGCACTCCTTCCCCGATGAGGACTCTACCAGGAATAGCCAAGGGTTGACCAGCTGCTCCAAAGCACCCCTCCACAACATTTATCCGTTTTGAATTTGCTTCGCTGTTAGCCAGGCGATCAACCATCTTTTCTTTCCTGTATATATATATATAAAAAAAAAAATCAAAAAATTAATAGGCTACTGTACTGTTGTAATTGCTCAGAACATTATCTAAATTAATGCTCAATGTGTATTATGAGGGGTTTTATTAAACACTTGCAAATCAACACCTCTTTCGAAACAGCAAGTAAACAAAACACTAGAATGCATAAAACAAACATGGCAGTAACATGCAATGACAGAATTGTGAACTGGTGTCAAACTGTATGGTCTACATGTATATAAATGACTCACACACACACACACACACACTTTTACTCAGCTTCCACTTCTGCCCTCTCTGCTAAACCTGAAGTAGTGTCTTGGGTTAACTTTATCTGTACCATTTATGTTTTTGAAGACTTCAATCAAGTCCCCCTTTTCCCTTCTTTTTCTAGGCTGCATATATTCTTTTTAGCCTTTCCTCATACATAGCTCCTGTCATGAAGTCCTGGGATCATACTCGATGTACTTTTTGTAGCGAGGTGACCAAAACTGCACAGTATTCTAGGTGGGGTTTAACGAGGGCATAACCTTCGCATAATCTCTCTAGACTTGTATTCCACATTGGCGAGATACTTTTAATGGTTCCACTATAACCCCCAAGATCCTTTTCAAAGTCCTTGTCCCCTATTTCCATCCCATTCATTGTATACTTAGAATATGGATTTTTATGCTCAATATGCATAACTTCACATTTTTTAACATTAAAATGACACAAGTTTGCCCAGTTACAGAGAAGGTCCAAATCCGTTTGAATTAGCTGGGCTGTGGTTTCCACTGCTCCCCAAGCTTGGTCATTTATATAAATGAGGAAGAGTACGGGTCCAAACACACTAAGTAAACAAATGTCTAATGTGTTTTAAGAAAAAAAATGCAATGTTTTAAAAATTGTGATTATCTATAGGAGGATGGTGGGACACTATTCTGCAAGTTTTGCTGTCATTCGAATCGACCATGTATGAGTCAGTAGCATTAAAGATCATATTGCCAGTAATAAACATGCAGAGAACAAGAAAGCAAAACAGACGGCACCAATGGCAAATCACTGCATTCTCCTCTATATTGAAAAACTTAGACCTAAGGTACTGCGCTCAAGGCGGGGCTTAACCAAAGTAAGCTAAATTAATTGCGTATTTAATTATTGTTTAGTTTATTTCTTTGCACTCTACCTGCATTTAATAAAGATATAATTAGCAATGTTAAACCGTGACTGTTTCTGAACTAAATTATATTATCAGACAAAGAGAAAACAAGCTCAAAGCTATTTTTCTAGCTACACATTCCTTAACCCTTTAAGGACTGGGATTGTGTTAACACGGTCATACTGAAATGGGCTTCTAGGACCGCGATTGTGTAAACACGATAAAAAAAAAAAAAAGCACTTTGTTTTAATGACTTACAGGGCCACCGTACTTTGCAGTACAGGCTTGAAACACACATCATTCGTGATAGTTTTTGTTTTTCGTGTGTGATGTCACTGAGAGTGGCATTTAGTGTCTAAAAGGCGGAGACAGTTTACAGCAGCCCGGCAAAGACAAAAGCAGAAACAAAACATCACAGGAACTTGTTTAGAGCTAATTATTATTCTGTCTCATGTGTTTTAATATATATGTTTTTACAACATTTATAAATATCAAGAAACAACTGGATGTAAGCTGATACTATTTCATGAACTAAATGTATTCAGGTAAGTTTTTTTTCCTGATAATGGAATGAATAACTATTATTTCATTTATAAATATTTATTTTGAGAAAATAAATTGAGAGTAGTGTCCATTATTGCTTATAAAGTCCCTAAGAATAAACATGCACTATGTTATTGCAATCACTCTGGTGAAACAATGTCTTGTAATTTGCCCAAACATCAATATTTTTCAACAAAACTTTCAGGAAGTATTGCAAGGTCCCTCTGGTCATAGAATAACGCATTTTTATACATGTATCTCTAAGCAGAATACATAATAAAAAATACTTAAATAATAATAATAATAATAATAATAATAATAATAATAATAATAATAATGTGTTGCTTTCCAAGAAGCTAAAAAAATTGATTTTTAGTGAATTTTTATAGGAAGAGAGTCAACTACAGCCAAAAAATGCCTGGCCCTGGGGGAGCATTCCACTGAAAAATGCTTGGTCCTGAAAGGGTTAAAGGAAATTGAACACTTTAATGTGTAAAGGATGTAGTCACGACACTACACACTGTTTGTTTCATAAAGACATTCTGTCCAGAGACACACCTCTTGTAAACTTGGCAAACAACAAGAATGCAGAATTAGCAAAGAAACCATTGGGAGAATTAAAGGGACTCTATTTAAATTACAATCGGGTGATGCACAGCAATTAACCCGTGTTGAGCAACAAGTCAGTCAACATGCCTTTGTTATCAAAGTGTTTCATATATTTAGCCAGTAAAACGCTAAACAATTTGTGGAGTACTGTAAATAGTACTACTCTCACATGACATTGCGGGACTATTACCAAGTGGTAATATTTATTAAATTTACTTATTTTAACTATCAACATTACATTTGTGTTCAAATGTCATGTTTAATTATTAATATGTTGGGGAAAAAATGGAATTGTTCATTTTTGAAAAACAGAATTTGCTTTTCCCCAGAATGGAAAATCAGTAGCCCTATATCCTCCACTCTGGTTCTCACATTTAGTGTCCGATATCTGCATGTTAGTTTATAACCTCATAAACCATTTTTAGAAATACAGAAATCTCTGTCATTGTTTGGTACCTTAGCCCCACAAAATGTAAGGCAGTAAAAACAAAAAACTTACACCGAAATACAAAATTCCATATCAATTAACATATACTACTTATTCACTTACATATTTCAAGAGGCGAGGTAGATTAAAACTAACATGCTCCAAAACAATTTGCAAAAACAATACTGAATTCACTCAGTGTCTTCTATGATGGAGACATGTACAGTAATAGGGGTGGGCATTTTTGTATATTACATGTAATTTACTAAATGATTACACTTTACATCAACATTCCACTGGCTAAAAATAATGCTTACATACTATCAAAATTGAAGTAATATGTAAAAAAAAAAAAATATGGTACAATTTGACATAAGGTAAAAAATACTTATTGCAACACCATAAAAAAATATTTTAATACTGTTATTGGATTTATATCTACATTTCATGTGACATTGTACAAGCTTTGTTACTAATGATCACACATGGAGTTTGCACAACTAATGAATACTGTAAATAACTTGTTTGAACAAAACTACTTTGAGAATAAGTAGGCATCCCACTGCAGTGGCTTGTCTACTGTTGAGACATTGAGACTTGTATTCTGTGTCGTTGACACTTTCCGTCAAAACCATTATCAAAATACAGGATCAGTTCACAAAAAGATCTTCTGCACACATTTTGCTGCAAGTATCATCGCTTGGTTTAAAAGCATGTTTGCAGTATAAAAATGCAAAGGCCAAATGGCAGTGATGATGGTGATTACAGCCAATCTCCGGGATCACAAGCGTCAATTCATATTATTATTACTATTATTATTATTATTATTGTATCAGAATGTGACTGTGACCGATATCCTGCTTGGAACGGTGACTTAAATAAAGCTTTGTTTTGCCTGCAGTTCTTTTAATTGGCCGCAATAAGGTGTTCCTGCAATGCAGCCTTACTGTATATATCACAAGCAGCATCAACTGTACATAAAACACTGTACATTTTTATTTACAATTATAAAAACACCACCAGTAAATTATGAAAATTAGTACTACCAAAAGTTAGAACCTTTGTTCGGTAATGTGTTCCAAATCTTCGAAGGTCAAAATGTGCCCTTCGTTACAGCCCTAATACCGACTCACTCCTATAATGTACTGTATAAGAAACACAGCTAGAAAAATAACATGATAGTACTAGAAAGAATACATCCAACAAGGAAGAGCACACAAGGAAATAATTCACTGCCTGACTGCAGGTGTTTATTTACAGCTCAGGCTTCTCTCATGGGTTATTTATGTTCAGTGTGCAGAATCCGTCAAGTAGATTGCAGCACTTAACCTCAAACTATACTGTTTCTATTCATAGTGCCCCCCCCCCCCCCCCCCTCACTTTTAATGCAATACATTTAGTAACATCTTTGCAAGAAAAAATAGTGTAATGTGCAAATTTCACACACCTGGAAAAAGCTAAGTCACCATACATACTGTAAGACTGCCCTTTGCACAGCTGAAGTATGACAGTAAAATTCCATCTGATGGGCCTTAGGTAAAAATAGCAACAGCACACAAGGCTACAGGAGCATGCTCACTTTCAGCAAAGAGTAAGCTGTCCAAGGAGCTTGATCACATTTCTATTTACAGCAACAGCAAATGAGATCCCTTCCTACATGACTTGGTTTACACCCAGTTGGAACTCATGAGCCATATAAGCTGAAACCAGCAAGATTACTGCACATTTTAAACAGATTTACGTCACTGCACAGACTGAATCACAAGCGAAGCGACAGACTCACTGACTTTTGTTTTCTGTGGTTGTAAATTCAAGAGTCTACATAAATGTAGTTTAGAATGTAGTGGAATTGTGAGAATCCTATTATGCAAATACTGTACATTTCCAAACAAAATATGAGTACACAAGTAGTTAACACAGAATTGCTAGTTTATTTCAAAACCATGACAGAACAGAATTCACAGATCTCCGATCCCAATTGTCACAGCATGCCCAAACCAAATCCAGCGCCCACAGCATAATTCCTAATCCTTTGCTTCACTCTTAAATACCCCCATTCCCAAGCAATATATATTAAATAACAAAAATTGCACTACCTCAAGCCTGATTTGACACTGTGACCAAGTTGAGCCCAGGGTGCAAAATAACCGATGGCAACGGTGGCAATTGCCGCAATGCCTCTCAAATAAAATTTAAAAAAAAAAAAAAAAAAACTTACGGCTAAAGTTGCCTACATGGCCGCCTGTCACTGCCGCCAGTCTCCCTCAGCAGCAGCACATCTGATCTACAACCCATTCACAAACTTGCCCAGCATCAGCTGGCCCGTTCTGTCACAATTCAATTGAATTCTGTCTAATCTCGTCCCGCGAGAAAGTGACTCATTATCATGATGTATTATTGTTGCCATTCTTTTTACTGTGCACCTCCCAGCACTACGCCACGAGACAGACGTATTGTATTATTGGTTAATGAAGTGTAAACAGAGGGAGGGAGGCTGTTTGAGCTGAATATTTGCCAAATTACCCTTTGTATTTATTCATGATTGTTTTTAAATTGGATACTTTTATACCACTTTTATACCATAAAATCTCTCCAAGAGCAAGGCGTAAAATCGTCCAGGAAGTCACAAAGAACCCTAGACCAACATCCAGGGATCTGCAGGCCTCTCTTGCCTCAGCGAAGGTCAGTGTTCATGACTCCACCATCAGAAAGACTCTGGGCAAAAATGGGATTCATGGCAGAGTAGCAAGGAGGAAACCATTGCTCACTAAGAAGAACATGAATGCTCGTCTCAAGTTTGCCAAAAAGCACCTGGATGATCTTCAAGAGTTCTGGAACAATGTTCTGAGGACAGATGAGTCAAAAGTGAAACTTTTTGGCCGACATGGGCCCCGTTACGTCTGGCAAAAACCAAACACCGCCTTCCACAGTAAGAACCTCATACCAACGGTCAGGCATGGTGGTGGTAGTGTCATGGTTTGGGGATGCTTTGCTGCATCAGGACCTGGACGCCTTGCCATCATTGAAGGAACCACGTTATTCTGCTCTGTATCAGAGAATTCTACAGGAGAATGTCAGGCCATCCGTCCCTGAGCTGAAGCTGAAGCGCAGCTGGGTCATGCAGCAAGACAATGATCCGAAACACACGAGCAAGTCTACATCAGAATGGTTGAAGAACAAGAAATTTAAAGTTTTGGAATGGCCTAGTTAAAGTCCAGACCTAAACCCCATTGAGATGTTGTGGCAGGACCAGAAACCAGCAGTTCATGCTCGAAAACCCACAAATGTCACTGAGTTGAAGCAGTTCTGCATGGAGGAGTGGGCCAAAATTCCTCCACGGCGCTGTGAGAGACTAAATAATAACTACAGGAAGCGTTTGGTTGCAGTTATTGCTGCTAAAGGTGGCGTAACCAGTTATTAAGTCTAAGGGGGCGAGTACTTTTTCACACGGGGGCATTGGGTGTTGCATAGCTTTCTTTAATAAATAAACGAAATATGTATCAGATTTTTGTGTTATTTGTTCACTCAGGGTCCCTTTTATCTAATATTAGGTTTTGGTTGAAGATCTGATAACATTCAGTGTCACAAATATGCAGTAATGCAGAAAATCAGACAGAGGACAAATACTTTTTCACGGCACTGTATATATATATTTCACAAATGGTAAAATGACACTTGTGACATTGCAGATATGCGATTCAAAAGATAAATCAGAGTTGAATAAGACCCCCTAGATTTTTCACTTCCATTTTTATGTTTGTGGTCAAATTGCCTAGATCTATTTTTAGAGATGTTGTGGCTTCAAGTTGCTGCTAAGAACCTAATAACAGAACCTCTTTCTTATCCGAGTTTAACTATAAAACATTTTGGAACATCCACCTCTTCACATCAGTAAAGCATTCAGCTAAGGCTGATACAGCCAGGGTACCATCACAGAGGTGTAGACCTGTGTGTCATCGGCATTGCAGTGAAAGTTAACACCATGTTTATGGATACCAATGAAAATCCAGACAGACAGTCTCCTAATGAAACAAAATTGCTGTCAGTTAGTGAGATATGACTCGAACCATTTTAAGACAATACCGGACAAGCCAACCCAACTGAGATGATCAATTAAAGCAGTATAGTCCACATATTCAAATAAGAGCCATCCGTGGAAATATTTTTCCTAATATAAATAATCTTATTTTGAAAGTACTGTAATTAAGAAATTCCTCACATTTGAAAGTCAAGGATTCAAAATGAGGAGGAGCATCAGAGGACCGATTTACTAGTTTATCAATATACCCTGGAGTTATTTTAGTTTGTTTCAATAAGGGAGGAAAAATAAGAACATCTGGCTCTCCTCAGACCCGTGCTATACTTTAATTGATGTTGCTTCCAGATTTCATAGAGTACATGCACTTTATTATTTATCCACCTGCGTTCCAGTTTGACCACCTCTTTTCATTTGACATAAATCTGGATTTACCCAAGGTGAGGTACACTTTAGGGAGATTTTTCTTGTTTTAACTGGGGCTACTTTGTCGAAGACCCTTGACAGAAGGTTATTATCCAGTAAATGTCTACTACCTCATCAGTTGACTGCAAGTTTGTAGCAATAGGTGGTATTAATCTTAGCATATGAGGCAGCTCTGGTGCAGTTAAAGAATGTATTACCCGTTTTTTAACAGTACACAGCAGAGCAGTTTGAGTGGGTAAAGGTAGATCAGTCTCAAAAAGGATAACAAAATGGTCGGAGATGGTTAGATGTAACACTGTGAACAGCTAAGCCACGAGTGATGACTAGGTCTGAAGTATGGCCACGAAGGTGAGTACTTAAATAAAAAACTTTATTTTACAGGTGAATTTTAACATAATAACACACTGTACAAGAAATGAACACACAAACAGCCCTCTGGAGCTTTAATCATTTTACTACATTCCCGTAGCCTCTCTTTTTTCTAGACCCACCGGCAGCACTGGCACGAGTTCACCGACTACGTGGGGTTTTCAGATGTCATTTCTCAGCTACCCTTGCCAATAGCGTTTCTTTAAAATAATATATTAAAAATGTAATTAATTATATTCAAATCTACATTAGTTATTCAGGGAATATAGCCATCATGGTTCTAGTGGCTGTAGTGCAGCGTTCTTCAATTGGCAGCCCGTGGGCCAAATCCGGCCCACGTGAGCCTTCTGTCTGGCCCGTCAGATGTCAGCTGCAGTGCAGCCAACTGGGTGGTTTTACGCTAAATGTGGCTGTTTTTAATCACGCTTTGCAGGAGAAAATGATACTAAGTGTGTTGTCTATTTGTGGGCGGTTTCAGCAAAACACTTTTTTTTTTTTTTTTTAAACATGAAATCTCTGCCATGATTGACACAACATGATTAATAACACATCCAATCAGAATCAAAGTAACACACACACAGCCCCCGGCCCCACCTCCTGCCCTGGCAAGTATCCACCAATATGATTGTTATTGTTTTTCCGGGGGAAAATAGACAAATTATTTAAACTGTTAGTATATAGAAGATACGGCCAGTTGATCATTTTGGTCCTTTGACGACACTGTCTATATATGTGAGACTGCAGTGTGCACTGTCTATAATATGCGAGACTTGCAGTGTGTTAATTTGCCTTTGTCCAGTTTACCTACATTTTGTACAGGCAAACCTAACTGGCAATATGTTATTTACTACATAATGTAAAAGTGCCTTTAAACAAATGTTACTTTGTTTCAAAACATGTAAGCAGATAGATTATGAGCAGATTAAAAGCACTGTTATAAGACGTTAGTGAGACCAGACCGTCAGATAAAATATATATTATATAATAGTAAAATCACTTTAAATTTAATGTGAAACAACCAAATGTGCTTTTAAATCGTTCAAGTCTTTACTTTCTCATTAAATACAGAATGAAGAACGCTAAAACGAGAGCGCAACAAAAACTAGTCTTTATTAATGTTTATACAATTACGAATAGTGATTGCAATAAAGTGTGTCCTGCATTTATTCTTTTTTAAATTATAGATTAAATCGCTTATTAAAATATGTTTCTTCATTCTGCATGCACCAAAACACTTCAATTTTAAACCCATTTTACTACTTGTACTAAATGGCTAGCAGGGATCAATCGAATTCTTAAAAGGGGGAGAAAATGTTGGGGGGGGGGGGGGGACACAAACCCTAAATATAATAATACTACTCAAGTTAACCCTTAAAAAGGAAATATTTAATATTAGATAGCTACTTGTTAACAGTCAATAAAAAATAAAATTACTCATTTATGTAGCATGATTACGAGTAACTCCCTTACAAATCGCTTATTTTCAAATAAAAAAATACAAAGATTCATTCATGATGATATTTTTTCAGTTTCCATTGTATTTCAAAATAAGTAATTAAATGGAGCGCATCTTTAAACAATGAAAGTAAATAGCTAAGGGTGGCTAACTGCTGATCCAGAAGACACAGCCAAAGGCTTCTGCAAATACTGCAGAGTCTCAATAAGATGCACAAAAAACAAAACATATTAACAATGCTACTCCACATTCTGCCTTGAATAGAACAAACTGCTTCCAAGTAGCACCCGTGTTGGAGGTTAGCAACAAAAAGAGAAGGGTAGAATTGAAACAAGCGTTTCTAGTGGCAAAGCACACCACCATTTCCACTGTGGATTGCCTGTGTGAGATCTTCAAAGACATTGTAAATGACACAAACTGCACTGATCTCAAAGACATCCAGCTGCACAGAACTCTGTGCACAGCAGTGACAAATTCAGTCCTGGTCAACTGTACTTCATTACAAATGCTAGCTGCAGATATGCACAGCTGAAAGGTCACCGCTATCTACATACAGGGTATTTGTGTCCCCTAACAAACGATATCTATTGGCAACACGTCATAATACAGCAACAAATGTTCACTGCACTTTACCTGGTAATAACCCTTCTCATTCCTTGTTTACGACTCACTCTGTATGTAAGCTGCCCTCAAATCAATAAACTTTAGTCACACACACTCTATATGCACATTCCCATTCGCATCAGTATACTCCATAACCTAATGGTGATTTTTTTTTTTTATTTATTTATTTTTTACAGTTTACTATTATTATTTAACTTCTTCAAATAATTGCTCCTCTCCTGTAACTTCTATCTTTCCTTAAGGTTTGTTTAAATGCTTGCTGTTCACCCTGGTCCACTTCTAACACTGAAAATTATTTGAATGGATTTATGCATGCCCACATAAAGTGGGGTGTAGCCCCCCTCAAATTTGCCATGCCACTGCTACGGATTGACGTGCTTTCATTACTTAACTTGCATGCTTGTTGCGCAGTAATTTTTAGCAAACAAAGACGGTGCGAGCGGGTGTCAATTTTAGACAAAAACAGAAAATTAGATGCCCATTTTAATTTAATAGTTTTAATAAAATTAAGATTATAAATATATTTGCTTTGTATTATTAAATGGCAATCAGAAATCGTCTCACCCCGTGGAACACTGCAGACAACTTTAGACTTTTCAGATTTTGCCTCCCCAATAGAGACAAACTGAAATCTATCGGAAAGATAAGATTTGAGCCAGGATAGGACAAGAGCAGACAGTCCCACTGTGTTTTCAAGATGATTCAATAAGATGGAGTGGTCTACAGTATCAAAGGCAGCACTTCGAATAAAACTGTTGGAAAGCCCAAGTCAGAGCTTATCAGTAGATAATTTACAACTCTGACAAGGGCTGTCTCGGTGCTACATGCAGCACGAAATCCGGACAAACTTCTCAGATGCACCATTAAGAATTATACATTTTTGGAATTGATTTGGAACAACTCGTTCCAAAACTTATTTAAGAATGGCGATTTGGAAATTGGCCTAGAGTTATTCAGGACTTTAGGGTCCAAATTGTGTTTCTTAAGCATAGGCTTTACCTTAAGTGCTATACCAAAGGAAAGTGAACCATTTAAAATGTGGGTATTAATAGCATCAGAAACATCTTTTAAAAGTTTTGTAGGAATAGTGACTCTAGAGACATGTGGTCTCTGTAGTCCGACGATGTATTTCTTTAGTACAGTACTAAACGTGTTTAAACATAGCACGATTAACCAAAAAAAAAAAAAGTGTTACAGCTTTTCTGTTTGGATTGGTCCAATAGGGAGTAGGCTACAGTACAATGTTAAAATTGTTCTGTACTGTGTGCATTTAATGTTCAGTAGCTGCCTCTAATCAAGTTGAGTGTATTTCTTGCGCACTCTTGCTGTGTCAGGCCTGTGAACGAAGCGAGCCGGTCTGCCACAGACACCCTCAATTTGACCACAGGTAGCTAACTGAAACATATTACGAGTCATTGAATCTAAATAAAACACATATGAAAACCTAATTATATAATATATATATAACCTGTTGTGGTTTTAAACGTTTCAAATTCTTTATCATTTACATTAAGTGTGAGAAGTACAATCAATGAAAACAGAACAGCTATTGCTTTTGTAATACATTCCAATTTGTTGTGTTCTGCATTCCGTGGCATCTTGAGTGTATATACAGGGGTGTAGTGCGGCTTTCCTCTTCCCCCCACCACTTTTATTTAATAAAAGCAAATTGATTAAATCATGTGAAGAGCATAAAAAGCACTACATGTTTCCACACATTTATAAAGTTTAGAAAATATATAACTGAAGGAGATAAAATTATATAACATTGATTACAGTAAATTGATCGTCAGTTTGGACAAAAAGTAGAAACACCTGCCACAAAACTCAATAGGAAGCAAAGCCATCTGAAGATGACCATTCAAAATACCATTTAGAATCAACTGACCCACCAAAAGTCATACTTTATTTAAGTAAGCTAACTTAAATGCGGTAGTGAAAATAGGGGTTTAAGTGTTTGTTGTCTGGTTTAATGTATATTGATCTAAAAAAGAAGGCATATTTTACTAAAATTGTTTGTTCTTAAAATCCAAACTCATTTAGAAGCTTACACAAAATTGTTTTGCACAAGAATTTTATTGTAATAACACATTGTACAAGAAATGAACACACAAAACAACCTTCTGCAGCTTTAATTATTTCATTTTAATTTTTACATTCCCATAGCCTCTCCTTTTTTTCTACAACAACTGGCAGCACACAGTAGCACACGATGATCAATGAAGCTACTGCACGGTCATTTTTGTTTTCCAGAATTCCTGAATTGAGTTAAATCAGCTTGAGACGTGTGAAACAGATTAACCCGTTTTATATCACCTCGCTTAATATCAAATGATCACGATTTTTCAAAAACCGCCATGCAGCATAGGTTCTTGTCAAAAGCACTATGAGCCGCATTCTGAGTAGTTCTGGTTAAAATAAATAAATAAATAAATAAATAAAAGTAATGCTGGATATTTTAAGTGCCACGAGACTTTATTCTCTCATACGCGATTGTTGGCTGCTGTCTTCAAGGATTATAGAAACTCAGTACAGTTTTGAAAAAAAAGACGATATTAAGTCTATCTAGGTGTTGTTTTGCAAGCGGTGACTTTCGCTTTAACTCTTAAAACTCTGGGCTTTCCAAAGACGTATTCAGTGGGTGTATGTGGTACACCTAGCCAGAACTACGATCGCTGAAGTTAAGCCTCTCATCATGTGACACAGCGTTCACAGCTTAGGTTTCATTTTAAGTCTATTGCTCCGTCATTGTAGCAGCTAGACTGAAAGGGGCGGTATCGTTGGAAAGCTTAGAAGCTCAGCTTCCCCCCCAATGTTCATTTCATATTGGGGTTCAATGGCGCGGTGTTTTTTTTTTTTTTTTTTGCACCAACTATGATTACTATATATATATATATATATATAGCAGTGACCAAACATGATTATTTCAGAAAAACTATTTTTATTATTATTCTCATCTCTACCACATATAGTATGCGTGTTGCAACTTATATAATAAGTTATGCATTCAATACAAACAACACTATTCTCTGGCAATACACGCTATGATAAGTAAAATAATGTACAGTGTATTAACAGCCCGCATAAACTATAGTTATTGTAATACAGTACAATAAAACAAGTTAAACAGGTGTGTACAGTACCGTACTATAGATCTTGTGACTACAACATAGCAAAACAATATTTGATAGGAGTATGCACAGTATTCAGCCGATTGCTGATAAACAACTGTAAAAAAAAAAAACTGTCACAAGACTGACAACCGTTTGCCTCGATGAAGGCTCGTAGTTTGCTGAGGTTTGAGTTAGATTCGCGTTGACATTTTCTGTGTCTTTCTTGCCTGCTTTTCCTGCTGTCATGTCATTGCTCTGCGCTCTATGACACTGCTATTTTTTTTTTTTTTTAAACATTCAAACGTTGTTTGCATTATGCAATTATCCAAATTAAAATGCAATGTACAATGGACTTCAGGACTGCACAGCTTCATGCAATTAAGTGAATTTTGCATTTAGCCGATATGCATTAAACCGTATCATACAATCATAGAAAATGATGCACTAAAAAAACGGGTCCAGCTGCATGCTATGCAATTAAGCAATTTATGCAATTATCCAATATACAAATAACTGGAGTCGTCTGTGAATCTATATAAAAATCACGACACAACATTCCCAGCAAGTTGGGCACTGTTTAAGCGAGGCATTTCAGAATGATGTGCTTGCCTTTTCTCTGTCCCATGAGATTCTGACACTCTCTAAAGCACTCACCTTTTTGACCCAGATGGCCTTCCATAGAGATCACGATGCGTGCACATGCATAATCTGGTTTGTCTACTTTTTGCATCAAACTTTTAAATAGAGACTCAAGAGCTGCGGTGTTGATCCTGTTTGTTTTATTTTATATATTAATCTCACATATCACATGGAGCTCTTTTTCACAACTTATGGGGAGGTGGTAAATAAGTGCAAGGTATGTTTGTCATTTCTAGCAAATATGAGCACCTGAGTTTTGTATCTGAATACATGTCAAAAAATATTCGTTCGAAATATTCAGATATTTGTCCCAGCACTATTATACAGTTTAAAGTACAGGTTAAGTTGTTTTCCATATTTGTTGCAAGCGTGCTTGCCGCTAATTTATTCAAGTGCAGACCATCTTTCATATAATATGCAGATCTTCCCCAAAAGCAGTCCCAATTATTTATAAAGCCCTTGCATACACCACCCCTTTAACTGGTGTTTAATGCTCCAATTCTGCTAAACCATTCATTTTGGCTCCAGGTTCACAATCTTCCTCCATTGGAAATCTATCTGGTCGCATTAAAAGTATGTGATCCAAATGATCCTGCTTCCAGAATTAGGAAGGCAGAAGACACATTAAAGCAAAAGAATAAAATTAGCAAGCTATGTTTATAACAGAGTAAATCCCCAAACCGACTGTCAGTACCACAGAAATGTCACAATGACCTGCATACAAAGCATCTAGAATAAAATCTCATAACAAATATGCATGGTTTAGAAAAGTGGTTTCCAAGCAATAGCCTTTAAATCTCTAAACTGTCAGGTTACACTTACAATTGAATTGTATCCATGGAGTTGTGCGAGTCCGACATACTTCTATTATATCCCATAGATAAACTAACGCTAATTGGCTGCATTTTCACACACATTACCGCATCTTTTGTCTGCTTAAGCCACTTAGCTATTAGCAGACAACAGGATGCCTTAAACAGTAAGTAGCAGGGTTCCAAAAAAAGAGTTACCCGTCCCCACGTGTTGCTACAACTGTTTAAATAACATAGTGACAACTTTTTACACTTATAACTTTAAAGTCTGTTTCAAAGCTCTTTTCAAAATGTCCGCTGTTGTGCACTGACAGTGTGAGGATTATTGCCCACATTGTCAAAAAGGTAACATAGCAATACTGATCTATGCTGTGGTATAGAACATTAGTTTTTAAAAAAAAAAAAAAAAAAAGCAATGGTGGTAACTGAACTGTATCCCGTTATTTCCATCTCCCTGAACTGAATATTGCAGGAAAACACAACATCTGACATTGGAAAAGTCAAACAACTACTAACAAGCCCAAGACTTTTACATGACCACAAAAATGTTGGGCTTGCCATAGTCTTATACCCATCACTACACAGTATAGCTTAAGTACTGTTTTTATAAACATCTAGTTGCAGAAAATAAAAAAAACACCATTCAAAGTTCCCCCAAAAGCCAATTTTGTCTGAACATAGCTCAAGAGGAATACTTGCGTTTATACGTGTGTTAATTTGCCAATTTACTGCAATATATGTAAATGCTTCACATTAAACCCGTCTGTGACTGTTTTACAAATGTATTGTTAACATTCTGTTTAATGCCATGCAGTATTTCTCGATTTTCCTTCAATTATGGTATATGAACTTCCTTGTCAGCATACTGCACATGTTTAAACTTGTTGTGTCTGGTAGTGAACACCCAACCTGTCTTTCTGTTAAATCTAAAGACTTCACTTTTAATAGTTAGGCCTATGTTTAAAATTATAAGTTCTAATGTACAAATTAAGACCTGAATCGGAATCCTACCTGTCAAGACTGGACCAAGCATTTAATTTACATTTCCTAAACAAACCGGTTATGTAGCACCTTTTAACGTAGGCAGTTAATTTTTCTTTTTTTTATTTTTAGAAAAATGTATAACTGGAGTAACTACGTTAGTGAATAAGTTTACAGTGACTCCGAACTTCAGGCACGATTCTGAGTTGATGTGCACGTTTCAGACAAGCAATGTGTGTAGGTAGAGCAACTGGCAGAATTAATATACATCCAGTATGAAGCAATTACTCAACAATCGGAGCCAAATTTCAAAAGTATACACCCATGCTGCATGCATCAGCAAATACTTCCACTGTACACTCACTGCTTCAAGACAGAGATGACTGTGCTTTAACTACAGAGCAGAATAACCATATATATATATATATATATATATATATATATATATATATATATATATATATATATATTTCTCTTTCAGAAATACAGCTGCTCAAGCAGTCAAAAACTTCCCCTAACCTGACCGTGTATTTTGTATAATCTGTAACAGTGAGTGAAACTGATGATGACAGTAACTGTACTTCTGTTCTATCTCACAAGATCGACCTCATCAGAGAATAGTATAAGTACACAGCTTATCACGTTTCAGTTAATGCATTCTCCTTAACAAAATAAGGATGACATTGACTTAGGCATATGTGGAAACATTTACTGGCAGATGATAGTGTGTGCGACTGGACGCTACTTTTCTCACCAGAACTTATTCTTTTTTCCAGTGGAAACATTACTTGTAAACATACATTTGGTGCCGTATTGTTACACAGTATTTGTTCAACAATTGTATGACTTTTGTTTTTTTTTAATGACCGGGTGGTTGTCAGTAAGAACTTATAGCAGAACTAAACCAACTTGTTGTTTTCGGAGCAAGCCTCTGGACGCAACATACCTCTCGTTCGGTTTAGTAGAAGAAACTGATAGAAAGTTCAATGCTTCTCGGCGTTGTAGAAAACAAAGAAAAACTTTTAAAACATACCTACCAGTTCTTAATTTCTGCCAGGTACTTGCTGGTCAATTTATATTCCTTTTATTCCAAACTAAAAGTAGCTAGCGACTACGATCTCCACTCCGCTGGATCACTCTTCTTTCCTGCCGCTCGATACTTTGCAAGCAATAACAATATGGCTCCCAGCGACGGTGAATGGACGTACTCACGTACAGTGGGAGGACTCTCATGGACGTCTCTGGCTCCTGCTGTTGTAAACAACAGGAATTAAATCTTGCCAAGGCATTTTCTCCAACAGACCGGGCAGCAAGTGTTTAAGTTTAGATGAAGAGAACACTTTTTAGTTTATCTATATTGTCTCCTATTTCAAAGCAGCACACGACGATAATTTGTACAGTGCAGAATAACAACCCATAAGCTCCAGATCACTTCTAGGCACCAGACACCTCTGCTTAAGCCAGGATTTTCTGTTGCTATTAATATTACACCACGCCACAAAACAGCAATCCCTGATGAAAAACTTGATAACTACTGAAACACTGCTATGAGAGCATTACCCTAAATACCCTGTTGTTATTGTTTAGTAGATATAAAATGTACTCAGTTCCTACAGGCATGTATGTGTGTGTTTGTGATGAAGAAAACAGTAAACAAGTGGTAAGCAGGGAGCATTAATTCAACTGCTACATTTACATTTACATTTACAAAGCCCTATGCCACAATTATTAAAAATTATCATTTTTCGTTCAGGAGGATGTGAATGCCACTGTCAGCCAGACCTGGCATTCTGAGCAATATTTAGTCGGTCTCTTGTGAATAACAAATGCATCCTCATCTGTTTTCAGAAAAAACACACTTACGAAAGATATTGCCTGATTTAACAGCAATGTAGGTATTCTGAGTTTCAACTTTTTTAAAGATTGAATCTGTCCAAATGCCTAGTTCGAGATGTCTGCACACTTGCCTTTGGTGGATTGCTAACATTTGCAAAATAATGCATGTTTCAACTTCACAAATGCAATCGACAAATTCCCGTATGTACAATAAGGTTTTAATGTTAGCAAAGTATGTATTAACCCAAAGGCCCCATTGTCAAACTGAACCACTGAATTGTTTCTACGTGTGATTCTTGTATAATTTATTGATGTGAATATAGATCCTTGTCACTCAAACCTGTCCTAAAAGAAAGCTGTAGCATTATGTATACACTCTTTTAAACAAACGTTCACATGCTAATCTATGTTCAGCTTTGATGGACTTTAATTGTGGTCTCCCCAAACCATAAATGTCATTTGGTAATTGAGTTCCATTTTTTTAATTGTTCTTATTAGTAAACTGTTAAATAGAGCTTCAAAGTCACTTTTGCATAAAGGTAGACTCATTTATGCTTTCTGTCAAATGCAAGACGTGGAAGACGTGTGCCTCAGATGGATAAGTTGGAGTAACTGAGCATCAATAACTTTAATGTTATTTCCTACATACCACGAGGAATCAAACCAGAGACTGGGTAACTCACACATTACACCAAGCAGTATGCAATGTAGATAGTTGGGTATGAAACCTTCAACAACATCAAACAGTGGTAGGGTCATTAAAGGGCTGGGACTTTTCACACCAAATACTGCATCCCCTTTGTTGTAAGCTTCGATAGCATATACAGTGTGTTGCTGATGACTGTGAGATGTAGGCTGCAACTCGTCAAAACAATAACATTGCATTCGTCCATTACCTTTAACAACAGATCACAACCATAAGCACCACTGAGCTGCTTTAAGTTTTTTAAAATAGGCATTGCTACTGGATCTGCACATCAAATTAAGTTAAAAAAAAACTTGATTTATTTTATGTTACCATGTCAATCTTTCCAACAAAACTCCTCTAAGGCTAGATGTTGACATTCTTTCACATAAGGTTTTAAGAAGGTATTCCTGTCTGGCTTTGTTCGACCAAACCACAGAGCAGTCAAAATTATACTATGGCGTCTAATTTTAGGTAAAAGTTCAATTATTTGTGTTTGCAAAGGCCAAATTGAATAATGGGATGATTTAAACACTGGAACACTGTCACAGTTCCACAGGATCGTAAGATCATCATTTATCATGTGACCAGATGGTTTTCTTCCTGAGAGTTTGGGACACATCTTGCATACTCAAAACGTCTTGCAATTGTTCACGCAATGGCAAATACAAAAAAGAGCAATTTTCTAGACTTTTCTGAACACTGAAAGGATGTGCACATTCTGTATATTCATTATATTGGTGTTTTCAATATATTCCTGGCACTGACTGCCGTAATAATGGACTTCACATATTCCTGGTTCTGAAAAATATTTAAAAAACAAATATTTAGTTGCTGGCATAATATGGAAAGTGTGAATTGAATAATGATAGTAGGTCTTGCAATGCAACTCCAGTTATGTTATGTCTTAAACGAAAGGCAAGAAGTAAAAGTAAACGTTCTCCAGAGTTGTCCCTGTGTAGACTGGGTCATCTGCATTGTCCTGTTCCTGTTGAATAAAATGAATACAACTGTTAATTTTAATGAACAGAATATTATATAAAAACAAGCACTAGATAAAGATATCATGGCAGAGCGTACCTTGCTGTGATCATTGGACTCACCATCTGCTGCCTCTTGTTTATATGCTTCATTCTCTGATGATGAGTAGTCTCCCTTACGCAAAAAGAATTTGTAAATATGTTAGATAGCTGGCAAGTATAATATTAAGATTAGAGAAAGTGTTCATTTGTACATACCAGTATATAAACTGACAAAGACAAAAGTAGTTCAGGGTTTCAACAGGTTAATTAATGATTTCCATTACACGAGAGTAGATGTTAAAACTTCATGCTGATTTGAACTCGGCTCTCGCCAAGATAAGCACCAACTAAGACGTAGCTTTACAGTAAACTAATGTGATCCATATGTGTCTCCATCCATTTACGTTTCCTTCCATATGATGATGTAGAGATCCTTCTGTCTGGTGTTAATGGCTGAAGTGTAATGCTGGCTCCAGGGATCAGCTTATTTTGCCTCCCTGGCGCATCAGCACACACAACGGCTGCGATGCTGGCTCCGGGGATCAACCACAGTGCGACCTCCCCAGCGCATCAGCATGACAACCGTCTGGATTGAGCTAAGTAGGGTACATCTCTGGGGTTTTCAAGTGGGCACCTTCCATCCTCAGTGTTTCGTCGACTAGCCCACGACACCTCAAGAGGGCTCGACGGTGATTCTGGCGTCCCAGCATCACCCCCCTCCGTCCCCCACTCAACTCAGCCCAGCTTACTTACCTGTACATCAGTGTTTCTTTCTTTCTATTGTGCTTGAGATCCCCAGCCAGAACCTTTCCGTCTCAACCACAGCCAGCTGCTGCTCCTCTCTGCTGCTTCAGATAAGTTCTTCACTGTGCGACGCAACTCTTGGCCACTGAATCCGACGTCTCTGAGAAACCGGGTTGTAGAGTGTGCCACAAATCCTCGACAACCCACTTCCACTGGGTAAACCCGAACTCTCCATCCTCGCTATTCTGCTTCAGTGGCTAGTTGAGCATACCGCAGTTTCTTCCTCTCATACGCCTCATCTACAGCATCCTCCCATGGCACTGTTAACTCTACCAGGTGAACAAGGCATGCTGATCCAGACCACAAGACAATATCTGGTCGAAGGTTAGTGGTGGCAATCTCATGTGGAAAAATAAGCCGTTGACCAACATCTGCCAGCATTTTCCAGTCTCTAGCAGCTTCCAGATTCTATTGCTTAAATAAGTACCTGTTCAAAATCAATCAATGTATCGCTTGTTTCTTTTAGACGTGTTATTTTTGAGTCTGCTGTGTAGTCGAGGTCCTACAACATATTAAAGATGTAAGATACTGTATTATACAAAGTAAAAGTTGTTTAAAAATGAAACCCAAACAATTTGATAATTTAGAATTCATGTTTGTAATACTGTATTGATATCACAAAGCACAATAAGGGCATGTAGGCATACCTCTTCATACCGAGTCAAACAAGTGACTTTCTGCAGTATTTCAGTGGTTTAAGATACAGGATCCTGAAATAAAATGATAAACTGTGTTATGTATGTGTGTGTGTGTGTATATATATATACACACAATGAAAACACAATGTCTAAGTTTTACATCAATAGCTAATTGGACACATCTCTAAAGAAGATGAGACTAGCTCTGCTAATCTGCACGCACTGCATCCAAGCACAAGCTTAGGGTCCAGAAATAGGAGACTAAGTAATAGATAAATTCCTCATTGTCACTATCAGTCAGCAATGCCAGCATACCAGCTTAGATACTAGGCCAAAACATTGTGAAGGAAATTCCAATAGGCATGATGTTTCTTCCCAAATATCTGACACTTAGGTGCAAGCTTGCTTTCAAGTTCAGCATCTTTCCTTCTCTCTCTCATAGCTATAGCTGTTAAAAAAAAGAAATACATTTTAAATTTCCATTATACTGGCTCATTATTTTGACTTACTATCTCGTTATTTCAACATATTATTTTTTGGTGGCGGAAATGGGCTTCCACAGTGGAGAGTTTCATGACGTCACCTTGGTTAACGAGATTTGGATTCCTGTTGTTTTGTAAAAGTTACTTTTTTTTTTCTTATACATAACAGAGGTCAGGTTAACGAAAAATTTTGCGTCCTAGACACAAAATAAATCCATTGGACGGAAAAATATTTTGTTTTGCGTTCCCGGGATGCACAGAATGATAAAGGACTCAGACATGCATATTCGTGTAATCTATTACACTGCAGCAGTGATCGTAAAATGCTTGTTTAAAAAAAACTGTTCTGCAATAATAACACCTGTAGGTGGCAGCAATAAGCCTAATATTTGGCTTTGCCAGCAATATTAAGGATATTTACTTTTAGGCCCTGTCCACACTATATAACTGATCTTGAGAACCGTATTCAAAAACGTTTTAATTAATCCAGATCAAACTTTAGCGCCCACAAAGAAGTACCGTTTCATGTTTAGTCAGGCGTATTGCATACACACACTAATGCTATTAGAATAGTTTGTTACAGTTCCTAGCAGCGGAACGAACATTGGAAATTAATATGATAGTATCCCACCGTGCACTGTGTTTTATTTTAAAATAATGTGTTATGCCCCATATTAACAGAGGTCAATATTGCCAAGAAATAAAACAAGTATTTTGGAAAAATATGCGAACACACACACACACACAAGTAGAGCTTGAAATTTTCAGGTTTTATTTTTAATCAGGTGACAAATTCTGTTTCATAATTAAACTGAAAAAAAGCTGTTAATTACAAAAGAATCTTTGCTTTTACCTTCATATCTTGCCCGAGCCTAATTCTGGTCACTTCAATTCTATTTCAAACAGAGCTGACAAATTACGTGAATTGTTCATCCCCGATCCTACTTTAAACTCGAATTTCATTTTTGCAGTCGTCTAATTCAACGTTGTGTTTTTGTTATTTTCTGCACTAGTTTAACAGGGATGCCCTTTCAGATTTTTTTTTAAGCATAAAAATGAATACCTAGTGCAGAGTGTACACTGACAGCAAGTCAGTTGTCAATCTGAAGTTTTTTTGTTAAGCAGTCAACATCGTCAGGGGATTCTCATAAATACTGCTCATCTGCATCTCAGCCATCAGCTTCTGACTACGAGTACTACAGTGACCGAAGCAGCTGCAAGCAGTAGTAATGCACAAAAACACAAACGAAAAATACGTTCTTATAATTTTGAATAGGAGATCTGTCGCTTGTTTATGGAGGCGGCAAGATGTACTGTGTGTGAAAGAGCTGCTGGGCCAAAAAAAAACCAAACATATACGCACGGATGTACAGTTTTTCAAGAATCTTCGCTTAAAATACACGGCGATGCTGTTGCTGTTATTGGAATGCAGAAAAATATTTACACACATGTATATCTATACACAGACAGAGATTTTTTAAACTACTACATGCCATACAGTTTAAACGTTCATAAAAATGTACCAAAATGAACATCCCTGTAGTTTCTTAGCCTTTGTGTTAAAATGTATATTTGGTGGATGGGACACAACATTTTAGGCATGTATGGAACGCATGAACAGAAAAGCTAGCCTGACCTCTGTTTTTTTTTTTTGCTCTCATGTATAGGATACATGGTACTGAATTTCTGCAACAAATCAAGTAAGGTACACGTGGTCTGTGCTGATGTAGAGCCTTTCCAAGGTTTTGGTGAACTGCAGTTTAACAGAAGCCTGTAATAGAATCACATTGTAACTACAGATTAACACTGGACTGTATAATAAAATTACATTGGAACTGCAGTCTAACTGCCACTGCAGACTAGGTTGAAGACTTGGGTTTATAACTATATCTCTTCAGGTCCCTATCTACGGTTAAGCACAATAAAAAAACGATAGCAATGCAGGCGCAAGCATCGGCATATTCTCTCTCTCTCTCTCTCTCTCTCGCGGAGGATTGTGGGATTGTGGGAGGAGCTTGCGGAGAGGCGGTAGCGTTTGAACGCTGGTGCGGTAGGAGAGTGTTTTCGCTACTATATTTTTTGCAAATTTATATATTTAATTGTTAATTGTTTAGTTCGTTTATATATCTTTGTTTCGTTGCTTTGTTTGTACTTTACCGTGTATAGAGTAGTGTGTGTGTGTGTGTAGGTCCCGTTATGGGATCTCACTCTGGAGGGCTGGGGGCTCTCAGCCGCCGACACGGGGTCAGCTGCTTGCCCGATGCCGGCGTGTCGGTGGAGGAGTGCCTGCTGGCAGTGGGAGAGGTGGTCGGGTGTGATAATATAATATCGGCATCCCGTATGAATAAAAGGTTTGTCGTGTTTTTAAAAGAGGTATCGCTGGTCAATCAGCTAGTGGAGGAAGGTTTTTCAGTGAAAGGAGATTTTATTCAAGTATCCCCCTTAGTAACCCCTGTTACCAAGGTAATCATGTCTAATGTGCCGCCGTTTTTAAAAAACGAGACCTTGGCAAATGAACTTGCCCGATATGGCAAACTGGTGTCCCCAATTAAAAATATACCATTAGGGTGCAGAAATGCAAATGTTAAGCACGTCCTGTCTTTTCGGAGACAGGCGTTTTTGCTGCTGAATAACCCGGGGGAGGTGATTGATGTTGCTTGGAGCTTCAGTGTGGAAGGGACGGGCTGCGTAGTGTTTGTCAGCTCGGATACAATGCGGTGTTTTAACTGTGGGGAACAGGGACACCAGAGGAGAGCCTGCCCGAGAAAAAACAGAAATGAGGAAAGGCAGGAGCAGGGGACTGATGGCAGGGAGGAGGCTGGGTGGTCCAGTGGTTAAAGAAAAGGGCTTGTAACCAGGAGGTCCCCGGTTCAAATCCCACCTCAGCCACTGACTCATTGTGTGACCCTGAGCAAGTCACTTCACCTCCTTGTGCTCCGTCTTTCGGGTGAGACGTATTTGTAAGTGACTCTGCAGCTGATGCGTAGTTCACACACCCTAGTCTCTGTAAGTCGCCTTGGATAAAGGCGTCGGCAAAATAATAAACTTCTATGTTGGGGGTGAGCGGGAGGATGAGGCTGCTACCCCATCGCAGCGCCAGCCGGAGTCTGCAGAGAGCAGGGAGCCGCCGATCGGGATGAAGCCGCCCACACCACAGCCGAGGCTGAAGAGACTCAGCCACGGTCCGTCACAAAATAAAACTACCGAAAATGATGAGGGTTTTGTGATGGTAGCTAAAAAAAGACTTAAAAAACAAAAAAACAAAGTTGCAGATCTGCCTAACAGCGAGCGGGGGACGGAGCAGAGCCCCGAGCCTGTGCTGGAGGGGAGCCTGCAGTCTCATGCAGGGGGGTCTGTCCCTCCTGATATGGAGGGAGAGGGGAGCGGCACGGCGACGGGCTTACAACCCGGCGCGGTGCAGCGCTCTTCTCTCTCTGAACCCCAGCAAGCGGAGGCAGAGGCAGCGGTGACGGCTGTGGCTGTGCTGGGAGGAGGAGAGGAGAGCGGCGCGGGGGAGCTGGCAGCCGTGGACGGCGGAGCAGACAGCGAGGACGGAGCAGAGGAAATGGAGGGGGAGCTCTCTGACTCCTCGCTTATCTCTGACATCCCCGATAGCCAACCCGTTAACAGGGGGAAAAAAATCTATACCCTAGATGAATTTAAACAGTTTATGGAGAGTACAAAAGGGAAAAGGGGGGTTGAAATTGAAAACTTCTTCCCAGATCTGAGATTATTCCTCCACTCAGCACACATCGTCACACGAAAGGCAACATTAGAGGAGTTTGACCAGCAAAAAAGGTACCGTCTTAAAAAATATGTTCAAATAATTAAGAAAAAGATCGCTAATGTTGCCAAACAATAATTTTAAAAATGGATACTTCTTTTAAGAATTTTTTTATTGTTGCTTGTTTTACTCTGTCAGTTTTATTTTTTTTAGCCGCTATGGAAAAGTGCGTTTTTATTTCTTTTAACGTGAATGGCTGCAGACAGTCTTTTAAAAGAGCGCAGCTGTGTGAGTTTTTAGAGCAGAAGCGGGCGGGGGTCGCGCTGCTGCAGGAGACGCACTCAGACAGGGAGAATGAGGCGGCGTGGCTGGCAGAGTGGAGGGGGCCTTGTGTGCTGAGCCACGGCTCAAGCACCAGTGCAGGAGTGGCAATTTTATTTAAGCCCAGCCTAGGAGCAACAATTTTAGATATTGAAGAAATTGAAAAGGGGAGGTTATTAAAAGTGAGAGCAAGGTTGGGTGGTACTGAATTTGTTTTTATTAATATTTATGCACCAAATAAAGGAAGGGAACGCATTTTAATTTTTAATAAATTAAAGCAAGCTCTTTTAAATATTGATAATGATGATGTGGTGGTGGTGGGAGGAGATTTTAACTGCACTATTGATTTTACAATGGATAGAAATAATGAGGAACCCAATCCCCAATCCTCAAGTGTATTAGCTGCAGTTTTTCAGTTCAGTGGCCTGGTTGATGTCTGGAGGTGTCTGCACCCCAATGCAAGACAGTACACCTGGTCTCATTGTCGCGCACAACAAATATATAGAGCCAGGTTAGACCGCCTCTACACATCACACACACATTTGAATAAATTCATTAAAGCCAATATCATCCCCAGTAGCCTCTCTGACCACCACTGCCTGTTAGTTACAGTAATACTCACCACTGACTCTCACAGCACCTCCTACTGGCATTTTAATTTAAAGCTATTACAGGACACACTTTTTGTAAAACAGTTTAATGATTTTTGGAACATTTGGAAAAAAGAAAAAACAAATTATAAAAATATTAGGCAGTGGTGGGACATTGGCAAAACGCAGATTAAAATCTTTTGCCAGCAGTACACACTCAATTCAACCGGGTCACTGAACGCAGCAGTGAGAGAGCTGGAGTTGAAAATTCTCCAGTTAGAGAGCAGCCTGGACACAGACCACCAGGAGCAGACCCTGCAAACGCTGAGGGAGCAGAAACACATGCTGGGCAGCCTGCTGAAGGAAAGAGTGAAGGGGGCGCTGGTGCGCTCTCGCTTCATAGAGCTTAAAGACATGGACACTCCCTCCAGTTTCTTTTTTGGCTTGGAGAGGAGGAGAGCAGACAGCCGGAAGATGCACTGCGTCCGGACGCCTTGCGGCAGGGAGCTGTACAGCCGGGAGGAGATCAGCAGGGAGGCAGTAAAATTCTATTCTGAACTATACAGCAAAGAGCCTTGTGAGCAGAAGGATACAGACCTGCTGCTCCAGGATTTGCCCACCCTGAGCGAGGAAGAACAGAACCAATTAGACAAGCCACTAACATTTCAGGAGCTGACCACTGCTGTTACACAGCTTTCAAATGGAAAAGCTCCTGGCATTGATGGACTGCCCACTGAATTTTTTAAAAATTTCTGGACTGTGATTGGTGAGGACTTTTTGCAGGTGCTGGGAGAGAGCCTCCGAGATAAAGAACTGCCCCTCAGCTGCAGGAGGGCAGTAATCACACTACTGCCCAAGAAAGGAGACCTGTGTTTACTCAAAAACTGGAGACCTGTTTCGCTTTTATGTTCTGATTTTAAAATTATTTCAAAATGTCTGGCCAATAGACTAAAAATGTGTATAGGAGCTGTAATACACACGGACCAAACTTACTGCATACCGGGACGTTCCATTTTTGATAATTTGTTTTTAATTCGAGACTTTTTATCAATGGCTAAGACATGCGATTTGAATGTTGGTCTGGTTTCTTTAGATCAGGAGAAAGCGTTTGACAGGGTCGACCACACATACCTTTTTAAAACCCTGGAAGCCTTCGGGTTTGGCCCTGTTTTTATTTCTTATATCCAGCTTTTATATTGGAATGTTTTTAGCATTTTAAAGATTAACAATGGGCTGAGTCAGCCCTTCCCAGTGTGCAGGGGTATTAGGCAGGGCTGCTCCCTGTCTGGAATGCTTTATTCACTGGCCATAGAGCCCCTGCTGCACCTGCTGAGGGGCCGGCTGGTTGGCTGGGCAGTGCCCTCCTCACCCTCCTCTGTCACAGTGAAGGTGTCCGCTTATGCAGACGATGTGAACGTGTTTGTGTGCAGTGACGGAGACATCAAGGCACTACAGCAGAGCCTGCACACATTCCAAGGAGCCTCTACAGCAAGAGTTAACTGGGCAAAGTGTGACACCTTCCTGTCAGGCAGTTGGCATGATTGCACCCCCCCTGTCCTGCCTGAGGCGCTGAGATGGGACAGGACAGGTATAAAAGTGCTGGGGGTGTTTTTTGGAGTGGAGATATATATGCAGAAAAATTGGGAGGGCCTAGTGGACAGGGTGAGGGGGCGGCTGCAGAGATGGAGGGGACTGCTGGCCCAGCTGTCCTTTAGGGGAAGGGTCCTAGTGATTAATAATCTGGTGGCCTCCATGCTGTGGCACAGGCTGGTGTGTCTGAACCCTCCCCGGGGCATGGTGCAGGAGATCCAAAGAATACTGCTGGAGTTTTTCTGGAGCGGGAGACATTGGCTGAGGCCAGCGGTCCTGTATCTCCCCACTGATGAAGGGGGGCAGGGGTTGGTCTGCATTGCCAGCAGGGTGGCAGCCTTCAGACTGCAGGCGGTTCAGAGGCTCCTGTACGCTGGGGAGGAGGCTCATTGGAAGAGGCTAGCTTGTTTTTTCCTCAGCAGAGTAGGGGGGCTGGGGATAGACAAACACCTGTTTTTAATTGAGAGTGCCAGACTAGCTAAAGTAGGTCTCTCTTCTTTTTACTTGAGTGTTTTAGATGCCTGGAGGGCAGTGAGGGTGGCGAGAGATGAGGGGTCCCTGACAGGCAGGGTCCTGTTGGAGGAGCCCCTATTTTTCAATCCGCTCTTCCCTGTACATTTCTTTCAGTCAATGACGCTCTGTGCCAGCTTTGTGAGGGCAGGAGTGACCAGGCTGAGACATCTTATCAACTTTGAGCTCTCCTGCTGGCTGACTGCTACACAGCTGGCTGGGCGGCTGGGCTGGCACTCTGAGAGACTGGCAGAGAAAATGGTCAGTGAACTGAGAAGTTGTCTTTCCCCCTAGCTCAGGGAGGCTGTGAGAGAGGAGATGTCCAGCGGCACAGGGCAGAGACAAGACTTCATCTTTCCAGGACTGCTAGTGTGTCCAGCAGTAGGTGAAGGAGAGGAGGGTGTAGGAAACGAGGGAATGTTATTAAACCTAGACACAGTTAAAGATCTAACTCTTCATACAGCAGAGAGTAAGAAGATCTACCAAATTTGTGTGAAGGCATCACATTCCCACCAGTTGAGGGGGTTGGTGGATTCAAGATGGAGGGCATGTCTGGAGGCAAAGGAGGGGTGCAGGCCAGTATGGAGGGTGCTGTATAAACTGCCCCTCACCAAGAGAGCGGGGGACCTGCAGTGGAGGATCCTGCACTGTATTGTGTCCACCAGCAGGTTTCTCCACAGAGTTGATGCTAGCATTAGCTCAGAGTGCTGTTTCTGCTCTGCAGAGGAAACAGTGTTTCACATGTATAGTGAGTGTGTCAGGCTAGGACCACTCTTCCATCTCCTACAGGAGCTCCTGCAGGGCCTAGGCGAGGAGTTCACAAAAGAGCTTTTTATCTTTGGGGTTCCCTACAGTTTTAAAAAGAGAAACAGGTGTGTTTTAATTAATTTTATAATGGGTCAGGCAAAATTGGCCATTTTAAAATCCAGAAAGAACAGTATCTCTGGCGCCGGGCTGACTGATGTTGTGTTGCAGTTCAGGGTTTTGGTGGTCAGCCGGATAAGAGTGGATTTTGAATTTTTTAAACTAAATAATAACCCGGAGGACTTCCAGGAGAGGTGGTGTGTGGGAGACGCCTTGTGTGCTGTGAGTGAGGAGGGGGAGCTCCAGTTTTTGTTCTAGTTTTAATTTTATTTTTTATTGTTTTACAGTGTTTTTATTAATTTTGGCTTTAATCTGTTTTTAACAGAAAGAAAACACTGTGTTTTTTTAATTGATTTTTTATGATCCTTTTATTTTGGTAAAATCTATTTTTAAGGAGAACATGATGTATTTTAGGATTTTTTAATATTGCTAAATCTTAATTTTGTTATGTTTTACCTTTATTGAGTTTTAATGGATTTTATTTGGAATGTTAAATAAAGGATCTTAAAAGTCAAAGTCTCTCTCTCTCTCTCTCTCTCTCATCATCTGAAGCTCGGACAGCCAATCTTTTATACCGCTGTCCAGATCTTAACCATTCACAGCTTGTTATACGATTAACATATCAGAGTTGAACGTGGAATTTCTTATATACCAGTAACTCAATGCAGAGTGACCTCTGGTGGCTAAACCGCCTTTACATCCACCCACGGAATAAGGCTCTTTTTATTCTCTGGCTGACATACTTATTTTCAATCACTTCGCCTCAGTAGCTACAAACAATCAACATTGTTTTACTATTTTGCTAAAATTACCGAGTTTGCACTCTTTGCATTAACATATCTAATAAAATGTGGTGAAATAAGGAAAGTAAGGAAAAAAGCAGCTGCCATCATCAGGTAAGACAGAGAACATGCAACTCTTTCCAGATGACACATGAGACATCCATCATCATGGTCCACTGGTGCTGCAGCAATGGATATACATGAACACTTCAACACATACACACCTACTTCAGGCTGCAGAACTGTATCAACTTTACAAAAACAGAACTATATTTGCAGCCCACGCCTGCTATGAAGAGATGGCTGCCAAATGCACTTTGAGAGTCATCAACCGCAGGTCCAACCGTGAGGGACCAGAGGTAATCCAGGATGCTCACCACTGGGCAGGACCGGGGTCTAGCTCCATGCCCTGACACCAAATGAAAAATCTATTCAATTTGAAGGCGTAGCACTGGTGGGTCGACTGCTTCGGAGAGGCCTGAACGACATGCAGATAATATTCTTTTTCCCCTTTATTCTGGCCGGAAGGTCTTTAAGCTTGCTCTTTCTACCTACCCGGGTGGTATCCTCCTCGGCACAGGCCTGTGACATCATATCTTACACACTGGAAGCAAGATTCGGTGTGTGCCATATGCCAGGGGAGGTCGGTGGGTTGTTTGATGTGCATCATATACAACTCCTAGAACTACAGTTACATGCGAGTAACCCTCATTTCTAGGGATGTGGATAAGGTACACTATCCACACTTATGGCTGACTTCTAGCAGTTCTCTGGGAGGAGGTATAAAGGCACACACCCCCTATTTAGGAAAAAGAGACTGCAGAACCAAGGCTGCAAGACAAGCATCCCAGCATAACTCAAGGTTGATATGGTAATGGGAGGTACAGATGTGTGCTGACTTCCAGGTAGCAGCCCTGCAGATTTCTGGACAGGAATGTCCCATGGAAGCATCCATTGAGGAAACAGTATATCTGGTGGAATGAGCCCCGTACCAGGCTCCCTACCAGCCAGCCTATATAGTTATTTGAATGTTTTGAAATGCTAGAAAATGGTAACAGTGCATTGAGACATGTCAATTACTTTTATACTTGCATTGAGATCAAAAGTGCATGCAAATATAGTTCTATTTTTGTAAAGTTGATACGGTTCTGCAGCCTGAAGTGGGTGTATCTGTGTTAAAGTGTTCATGTATATCCATTGCTGCAGCACCAGTGGACCATGATGATGGATGTCTCATGTGTCATCTGGAAAAAGTTGCATGTTCTATGTCTTACCTGATGACAGCAGTCTGCGGTTGCTTGTGTTGTCTGTTGTTCCTTTAGCTGCTTGTCTGGGATTGGGAATGGTGAGTTAGTGTTAAAAACCCTAACTCCACATTTCCTTGCTTTTGTGGCGATGAGTTCAACCCTAACTGCTGCATTAACAGTTTTTTGCAAGTAGTTTTTTTAAGTTAAAACTTCTACTGTTAAAATATCGATTTAGTCCAGCTCAGCGTTATAAAACTGGAGACTGAATACCCAGTTGAACTTGCACTGGCATAACATTCCCTTAATGTTGTTTGAGATTTTTTTTATGAATTTCATTAAAATTAATGTCCATATTTTTTTCTTCAAACCAGTCTTTAAGTACTTTAACGACCCATGCTGTAGTTTTTTTCAGTGTTTTTTTCAATCTTTGTTTTTTTCTATTTCATTTAGCTGTTCCTCATCTACTGTTATGTGTCTACTCTTGCTGGTGCACTTATTTTATTTATTTTTTTCAGATGGACTGCTGTCTTCACTCAAAGTTGTTGTTGTACCAGTTATCTGGAGTTTCATCCCTAAATATATTAAAGGAAATAAGTGGAATGCCACTCATTTTTGGCCGTGGTTTTGTAACTAATAACAAATAAAATGGCAGTTTGTCATGGAATTTAGAATGTAGTGGTGCGTAGTGATTTATTCAGTGTGAAGCAGCTCATTAGTATGCAAGCCATGGTATACACTATATATACGCATAGTCATGTGATGCTGTTTAACCAATCAGAGGTTGTTATTTTTCCAAGCTGTGTTTTTATATAATAATTGTATAATGGTATAGTTAACTTGAAATCTCCAACTGTTAAATGCTGAAAACAATTAAAAAGGTATAATTAAGCTAATGAATAGTTCAGTTAAGGGTTAAATTAAGTAATTGATAACTCGGTTGGAATGAAAACCAGAAGACACAGTGGGATTGGGAAACCCTGCTAGCGCCTTCTCCGTAACTTTTCAAAGTCTGGCCTTTGTCTTGTGGAAGGTCCTGATACCATCTGAAGTAAAAGAAAATACACAGACATATAACAACATTTCATATTACAAAACCGTGTAACATATTGTGTTTAAAATCTAGCTTTTCTCCAGATTCTTTGACATTACAGTTTTAATATTAAAATGAAAAAGAATTATGCTATTTATTCAACCATTTGTAATGCAAATAAAAATCAGTGTAATTTACGAAGCAATGACGGGACTTGCCTCTATGTCTTTTTTGTCCTCACTCTGCTAGTTTACCACCGCAGGTTTTGCTAACATGGGAAATATAGTAGCTCTGCACCTTAATTTGCGTCATTCAAACATTTTCTTTCGTCTTGCAGGTTTAGTAGGTTTTTATTTTTCAGTTAAGCCCATTTACCCTGAAATTCTCATCTGCGTTGCAGTGACTATATAATGCTTTTGTGGCTGTACAGTTCTATTTTAATGTTTAATTGATGCCAGCAAGTGTGAAGCTCTTCACCTGCTCCACCATGTCACCACTTGCTCTTTGACAGGGTGATATCGGGCTTAGCCCTTCCATAAAGCTGCTTTCTATCTTTGACTCCTGCTGAACTGTCTTACCCATTCTTACAAAAGAAGCATTTCACCAGCTGTTTACCCATCACCTGCCACTTGTCACAGTCGTCCAATGTCCTGCATGGTGGCCTCAGTGAATGAACCAGTATAACAGCTCACCATTGCAATGCACAGTTTATTCAATCATTAAGCCAAATTTAGTAGTTAACACTAATCAGAAACAAACCCCTGGTTTATTGCATTGTGACTGTCACTGCTGGATATGTAAAAGTCAAATAGCCTTGACTGACTAAACATAAAACCATTTAGAGCTAAACATCTTTGTTTGAAATCCCTGCATTTAATGATTGCAATTTCAAGTTACAATTTGTAAACCAAGTGCTTTGCAATTGTACTGTATTAAGTTCAGCCTTTTGGATGGAAGGTCTGAACTAACCTGTAAATTCTTGGCATTTAATGGCTATCTGCACTTTCATGAGGTTTTATTGTTGACAAGGTCATCATCCAATTATGTAACACATTGATTTTTATTGTCTCATCATATAAAGTATTAATTTACAGCAAATACAGCTTTCAAGAGAACCAAGTCAAACCTACAAAGTAACAGCATAGATTCATATTTTTGCTGGTAATCTTTTTAAAAACATAATTCATAAAAGTTTATTGGAAAAATGTCCTAGTAGATTTGCAAAGATACTAGATTACTAAATAACAATTTAATACAACAACAGCAAATAATAACCATAATAGTACTGTAGTTATATGTCAATGCATAGATAACCGTAGTTTATCACTCTACAGTAGTTACATAACTTTAAATCGCGAGTCGCAACAGTGAATGTATAATGGATTCCATCTCTAACTTTAGCTAAGAAGTGCACAGTAATATCGTGCTGTTTGAGTGGGGTACTACGAAGTGAAATAACATCACTTCACTTACAAAATTATACGCGACCATACAACTAGGATTACATCTTGAAATTTATTATTATTATTATTATTATTATTATTATTATTATTATTATTAATCCTATGCGTAACAATCACTGCCCCCCTCCCCCTCTCATATATTGAATGGTTTGGTCCAGAATCAGCTCGTCTCAATTCAATTTAATTCAATTCTATTCAAAGGTGCTTTATTGGCATGACAGACATCAGCAGTATTGCCAAAGCAATGACATTAAATATCATATGAACAATATATTTACAATAACAACAAAAGTAATAACAATGATAATAATTATGATATTAATAATTAATACTAACATAACAATAATAATAATGACCACTGGTATATAGAATGCAACACAAAGTAGTGGTAGAAAGTAATGCCCCCATGCAGTGTTCACCAGTAGGACTGCCAGTTTTTCTGGTTCAGTCAATTGTGGGAAGTGTCGGAGGGAAATAGTAATTTTATAAAGGAATTTGTCCCTTGTTTGGGAGTATTTCTCACAGTGTACAAGAAAGTGCATCTCTGTCTAGACCTCTCCTGTCTCACAGTGACCACAGAGCCTGTTCTCTCTGGCCAGCCAAGTCTGTTTGTGTCAACCTTTTTCAATGGCCAGGCTGTGTTTGCTGAGTCTGTACTTGGTCAGGATCTGCCTCTGCTTTGTATCTCTAACAGTGAAGAGATATTCTGCTGGAGTAAAGTCTCATTTTAGGACTCGAAAACAGTTTATTTGGGGGTTTTGTTTCTTTGTCCCAATGTTCCAGATAGGAGCTTTTGATTTGTTTTACAATTTGATTGACTCTGATTGGCAGTGCTGTCCTGAAGCTGGTTAGTGTTAGTGTGGGTTAGTGTAGTGAGCTTCATCACCAGCTGGCTGAGAGGACACTTTTCTGGGTTTGCAGGGCCTTGTACTGGAGGGAGTCTGGCTCACTTTTGTTTAGATGCATCCAGAATTTTAGTGCTCTTTTTTTGTATGTTGGTGAGCAGTGGATAGCGGCCTAATTCAGCCCTGCATGCATGGTTTGGTGTTGTTTATTGTACCAGTAATGTGCTTTTGCAGAATTCAGCATGCAGGGTTTCTACTGGATGTTTATCCCATTTTGTGTAGTCTTCTTGACTGAGTGGACCCCATACCTCACTTCCATATAGTACAATGGGCTGGATAATACTGTCAAATACTTTTAGCCAGATTCTGACAGGTACATTTATTTTATAAAGCCTCCTTTTGATTGCATAAAAAGCTCTTCAGGCTTTTTCTTTTAGTGCATTCACTGCCAGGTTAAAGCTCCCTGACGCACTGATGGTCAGACCTAGGTAATAATAATGTGTGTTCTAGGGTGGTGTTGTGTAGAGTGAAGTGGTACCTGCTTCTTTGAGATCTGGCCGCCTTTTGGAAGATCATAATTTTGGTCTTTTTCATGTTTATTGTCAGGACCCAGGTCTGACAGTACTGCTCTAGCAGTGCCAGGCTCTACTGTAGCTCCTGCTCTGTGGGCGACAGCAGGACCAGGTCATCTGCATAGAGCAGGAATTTAATTTATTTCTCGTGTAAAGTGAGTCCAGGGGCTGCAGAGTGCTCCAACACCATTGCTAATTCATTGATGCAAATATTAAACAGTAATGGACTCAAACTGCAGCCCTGTCTCACTCCACAACCCTGTTTGAAGAATTCTGTTCTTTTGTTGTCGATTTTTATTTTTTTTATTTTCAGTACTTTGTGCACCCTCCCCTTGCAAGGATAACGGCACTGAGTCTTTTTCTATAATGTTTAATGAGATTGGAGAACACATTGGGAGGGATCTTAGACCATTCCTCCATACAGAATCTTTCCAGATCCTTGATATCCTTCAGTCTGCGCTTATGGACTGCCCTCTTTATTATTTATTTCTTAGCAGACGCCCTTATCCAGGGCGACTTACAATCGTAAGCAAAAACATTTCAAGCGTTACAATACAAGTAATACAATAAGAGCAAGTGAAATGAAACCACAGATTTTCAATGGGGTTCAAGTCCGGAGACTGAGAAGGCCATTGCAAAATGTTGATTTTGTGGTCAATTAACCATTTCTTTGTGGATTTTGATGTGTGCTTGGGGTCATTGTCTTGCTGGAAGATCCACTTGCGGCCAAGCTTCAGCCTCCTGGCATAGGCAACCAGGGTTTTGGCTAAAATGTCCTGGTACTGGGTAGAGTTCATGATGCCGTTGACCTTAACAAGGGCCCCAGGACCAGTGGAAGCAAAACAGCCCCATAACATCAAAGATCCACCATGATATTTTACAGTAGGTATGAGGTTCTTTTCTCCACACGTATCCTTCTTTCGACACCAAATGCACCGCTGGTGTGCGTGGCAAAACAGCTCTATTTTCGTCTCATCTGACCATAGCACCCGGTTCCAATCGAAGTGCCAATGCTGTTTAGCAAACTCCAGGCGCTTATGTTTGTTGGTTGCTCTCAATAAAGGCTTTTTTCTGGCAACCCTTCCAAATAGCCTATTGGCATGGAGGTGGCATTTAATTGTAGATTTGGAGACTGGGTGACCCCAAGATGCAACCAAGTTCTGTAATTCTCCAACTGTGGCCCTTGGATTTCCCTTTGCCTCCCGAACCAACTGCCTCACTGTGCTTGGGGACAAGATACACTTGCGTCCTCTACCAGGCAAGTTTACCACTGTTCCAGTGGTTTTTAACTTCTTAATTATTGCCCTAATAGTGGTAAGTGGTATATTTAGTTTTTTAGCTATTGTTTTGTACCCATTGCCTGATTTATGAAGGTCAACAACCATTTGTCTCTTTTCATTTGTGAGTTCCCCATGGTGATGGATGAAAAAATGGATTTCATATGTGTGTTACCTCATTTTTATACCCCAGTGAAACAGGAAGCCATGGAAGGCCACAATACAGTTCCTTAAGACTGAGATGAACTTAAAGAAGTAGAATGTTAATGCAGATTTAATTTTATTTATAAGAATCTTTAGAGGTGCCAAATAATTCTGACACCTATCTTTTTGAGAAAATGTTTTATTACTTGTTAATAAAAAACTTTTTCTCTGAGCAACTGTATTAGAATAAAAGAATATGGTTTTCCCATGTATTTGATAAAATATAGCTCATTACCTGTGTTGTTTATTTTATACAGCCTTTTTTGCTCATCTTTATCAAGGGTGACTGTGTATATATATATATATATATATATATATATATATATATATATATATATATATATATATATAATGCCTATAGATAGTCTACACCCCCTTGAACTTTTTTCACATTTTGTTCTGTCAGTGCCTCAGGGTTTCATGCATTTAAATGAGGATTTTTTCTCCCACTTATCTACACACCATACTCAACGCTGTTAAGGGAAAAATAGTTTTTTTTGAGAAAAAAATTATATATTAAAAATACAAAACTGAAAGATCATAATTGTTAATAAAAAAGTTAATACTTGGTTGAAGCACCTTTGGCAGCAATTACAGCTGTAAGTCTTTTGGGATAGGTCTCTACCAACTTTGCATACCTAGATTTGGCAATATTTGATCATTCTTCTTTACAAAACTGTTCAAGCTCTGTCAAGTTCCTTGGGGAGCGTTGATGGACAGCAGTCTTCAAGTCATGCCACAAATTTTTGATTGGATTTAGGTCAGGGCTCTGACTGGGCCACTTAAGGACATTAACCTTTTTGTTCCTTAGCCACTCCAGTGTAGCTTTGGCTGTGTGCTTTGGGTCGTTGTCATGCTGAAAGGTGAACTTCCGTCTTTGAGTCTTTGCTTTGACATGCACTACCCAGCAGAGGGAACCTACAGGAACTGCTGAATTTATCCTGAAATCATGTGAATCACTACAATGTAACACAGGTGGAGGCCACTTAACTTGGTGTGTGATTTTGAAGGCGATTGGTTACACCTGAGCTAATTTAGGATTGCTATTACAAGAGGGGGGCGACACACTTATCCAACCAAGCTATTTCAGTTTTTATTTTTAATTAATTTTCTACAAATTTCTAGAATATTTTTTTCACTTGGAAGTTGTGGGGTAGGATGTGTAGATAAATGAAAAAAAAAAACTTTTTTTAATGCATTTTAATTCCAGGCTATAAGGGAACAAAATGTGAACATTTTGAAAGGGGGTGTAGACTTTCTATAGGCACTGTATATAAAGAAAGACGTCTCAGCTGTGAGGGTGCTAAAACAGCATATACCCATACATCTATTTCCCTATTTGCACTATTATATGGTGCTCATCAATAGAAACAAAATACAGGATATAAAAGAAAAGGCTGCAGTTGCAGAATTATTACATAAGTTCCCCTCATTTAGATGTGGTCACATGATTTTATTTGACTGATTTCTAAACAACCTTTCATCCATTCTCGAAGATGAAGATCTCCTTATAAGGGGTTGTTTTTAGTTAGGCAGTTTCGCTTCAAAGTAGACATAACAGCGCCCTATCCACTTCCCTTTTTATCTTGAGGAACACATTTCAAGCAATTTCATTAGAACATACTATGCTCAAAACCCCACGTGATTCTTCTTAACCCTTTAGATGCCTCTTCAGAAATTGATTTGTGGAAGACATCAAACCAAGAGAGCTCACATATACTTTCTCGACCTGACATTCAAAGTCCCATATCCTCTCACAATTTTCCATTCTCTGCATTGCTTTATTGCTCTCTCTGTTCTTCATCCTCATTATCACAAAACTCCTACTTTCATGATGATTCATCTGGGACAATCACGGTATTCCCCCAGGGGACTCATGCAGAACCAAGCTGTCTCCTTATTAAAGATAACCAGGAAAACAGAGCTCTTGTAACAAGATTAAAGTTACAGATTTGTTTTTTTAAATGTATATTTTATTAGCACTGACACAATGTATGGAAACAACAAATTAATTACAAAAAAAAAAAGACTGGTGAGGATTTTATTGCCCATTTTTCTTCACTCAGACCCCTAACTTAATTAATAACTTGGTATCCCTGAATAAATAACCATCCACTCTTTAAAAATATGCAAAAGATTTTAATAAGCAAGCCATCTCTCAAGTATATTATTACCCCCAAATGTTCTAGTTTTCCTAGGATGGGAGTTGCCTGATAACCTCACTAAATATATTGTGATCCAGAACATATAGCCATTTTCTATACTTTTGAGGCATAAGCAATTAGGAAATAACACTTACTACCCAGGAACAAAAATTGTGTTACATAGTGATCAGCTCCTCTAAAAATATGTAAAACTCCTTTCTTAGAAAAAGGAGAACATTTCAGGGTACCGTCCCACTTATGAGATGGCTTCCTCATTAAAGTCTTTGCATTTAAAAAAAAGAGGAGCTGATTGCCTATTCAGCAGTACTGAGATATTTAGTAAGTAAGGGGACTGCGTAAGGACAACTGGGCATAAAATCCCCATCATTTGTGTCAGTATTTTAAGTACTGTGTATTCATTTTGATTAAACATTACTGTTTTTGTTAGTGAAATCTGGTGTCTAAGGTTCAATCTTCATTCACAAATACTGTATTTTGCTAAGCAAAGACTTAACCATGAGCACCAAGGCAAAGATCAGGGGATAGGTATAAAAAAATATCAAAGGTCTTGAATATCCCTTGGAGCACGGTCAAGACGATTATTAAGAAATGGAAGGTGTATGGCACCACCAAGACCCTGCCTAGATCAGACCGTCCCTCCAAACTGGATGACTGAGCAAGAAGGAGACTGATCAAAGAGGCTACCAAGAGGCCAATGGCAACTTTGTAAGAGCTACAGGCTTTTATGGCGAAGACTTGTCAAAGTGTGCGTGTGACAACAATATCCCAAACACTCCACAAATCTGGCCTGTATGGTAGGGTGGCAAGAAGGAAGCCATTACTCAAGAAAGCCCACCTTGAATCCTGTTTGAAGTATGTAAAAAACACTCAAGAGATTCTGTAGCCATGTGGCAAAAAGTTTTGTGGTCTGACGAAACTAAAATGGAACTTTTTGGCCTAAATGCAAAGCGTTATGTTTGGCGCAAACCCAACACAGGGCATCACCCAAAGAACACCATCCCTACTGTGAAGCATGGTGGTGGCAGCATCATGTTATGGGGATGTTTCTCATCGGCAGGGACTGGGGCACTTATCAGGATAGAAGGGAAAATGAATGGATCAAATTACAGAGAAGTCCTTGAGGAAAACCTGCTGCCCTCTGCAAGAAAGCTGAAACTGGGACAGAAGTTCACCTTTCAGCATGACAACGACCCAAAGCACACAGCCAAAGCTATGCTGGAGTGGCTAAGGAACAAAAAGGTAACTGTCCTTGAGTGGCCGTCAGAGCCCAGACCTAAATCCAATCAAAGATTTGTGTCATGACTTGAAGATTGCTGTCCACCAATGCTCCCCAAGGAACTTGACAGAGCTTGAACAGTTTTGTAAAGAAGAATGGTCAAATATTGCCAAATCTAGGTGTGCAAAGTTGGTAGAGACCTATCCCAACAGACTCACAGCTGTAATTGCTGCCAAAGGTGCTTCCACCAAATATTAACTCAGGGAGGTGGAGACTTATCCAATTATGATCTTTCAGTTTTGTATTTTTAATATGTAATTTTTTTCTCAATAAAAACGTTTTCCCCTTAACAGTGTGGAGTATTGTGTGTAGATAAGTGGAAAAAAAATCATAATTTAAATGCATGAAACTCTGAGGCACTAACACAACAAAATGTGAAAAAAGTTCAAGGGGGTGTAGACTTTCTATAGGCACTGTAAATGCCTGGACTCATTGGGCATGTGACCTGCGGTGGTAGCCAATGCTAGATTAGGTGAACTATCTGCAGCAGATTTTCCACTCTAACCCTGCCAAGGTAGATGCAGCACCTCCTATGTCCAAGCCAAGCTCAACAACTTGATGTGTGCAGCATTCAAACAGTTCAAGGTATGCCACTGGGAACCATTCCTGTGTGAGATGTGCGTTTGGAAGGATTTAATATTTATGCCATAAAACTTCATTATTATTTTCATAAGGAACTGACCTCTCAGAAAATCTCCCAGAAAAGGTACAAAAAAAAATACACAGGAAACTGCAAAGATGCTCTGTATGTAGTCAGATGAGAGCAGAACACAATCACTATGTTTCTTTGAAACACAAATAAATACCCTTCTTCAACATCAAAACAGATAATAAAAAGTGTTTTATGTTATATGCTGGTTAATTAAGGATCCAGATAGAATATTCTATTTGAGTCCATGGAAGGTTCAGGTCCAAGCGAGGTTGTGGGCTGTATAAACAGTCCTAAATTACTATTCATTTTTCAGCACTCAGATGTTTCCTTTATCTATATTCTTTTTCAAATTGTTTCTGGCAACTGATAAATTGCAATTCAGGATTCTGAAAAAAAAAAAAAAAAAAAAAAAAAAATCAAAAAAGCTTCAGTGTCAGGTATTGTTCACCTTTGGCTGGTTTCACAGGCCCTGGTTAGTACTAGTCCTGGACCACCCAATGTTAATTTAGGTGAGGTAAACCAAGACTAGTGCTAATCTGGATCTGTGAAACCAGCCATTTATTTCTCAGCATAACTGGATGCAGACAGCAAGCGAAGGTTTGAAATGTAGAAGTTCAATGTGTGCCATTTAAAAGTCAATCATAAGATATTCAGAGTAATAGTCTTAATCAAGACAAAAGAATGGAGCTCAAAAGGACAGTTTTCAAAGCTGAAAAGAACACCACCAAGTTTTAAAAGTCAATCATAATATATTCAGAAGTTCCAAAAAAGAAAGTACTGTAGATATACAATTACAATAAAACAACTTATTGTTGAAATGTTTACATTTCATTCTTTTAAGTACCATACTATTGACAAGAAAAGAACACCTGATAGTTAAAAGCATATAATAAGTAATGACTTAAAATGTACACCATTTGTTTTTTTTTTGTTTTTTTTTTATTTCTATTGAAAAGGGAGTATTTTGCACAAGAATATGCAGCTTTTTAAATTGGCCTAGTTTTACCTTTGAAAACCAACCTCAGTGTTTTATACTTGCAGAGTTACACACAAAACATTCTAAGATTTATAGTTTTCTGTTTCAATTATACAATTGCATATTTCAGTATGTGTAGTATGTTTACTCATGACACTGGCATTCATAACTGCAATTGTATGTGTGTGCATATGCAGTTGCTCTTCAACTGAAGAGAATTGATAGGTTGATTGGCCTCCTCGTTTGTAACTTTTCTTTAAACTGATTCCAGGCTGTTATGTACTGCACAATATTTCTGTAATAAGTGACAGCTAATTCCAGGCCCTTAAGCATAATCTTTATCTAATATGTGACAGCTAAATCTGGGCTATTATGTACAATAATTGAGAAAATAAATGTATGCCAGCGATGACAGAACAAATGAGATCATTATCATACATACCAATAGCATGGAATCAACTACCCAGCTGATGATTTGATCTATTTAGCTTTACCCTACAGTAGCAACCAGCAAGTGTTCTTCCAAGGCATCCCAGACACACAAATCGAAAAAGATAGATAGAGTATTGCAGGCATTCTGTGATTGTAAGGGTGCGAGGCAACAATCTCCCTTCGCGATCACCATTGTTCAAACTACTGCTTAAATACAATGCCTGCCTATTCCCAAATGTCCTCTTTCACCCCTCCTCCCTCCACCTCATTTGCAGTAGCACCTTCCTACTTCAGACGGGGTGATGTTTCAATTGAGCTCCTAGAGGCCTGGAATGTGAGATCCTGGACCAAACCAGTCTAAATCACTTACCCACAAAGTCCAAACTGTCACTCTTTCCCACATTCAGTCAACAATACCTATATGAGTGTTGCCTCACCATTTCAAACTAAAATTAGAAAATCTTGTGACGTGAGGTGTCATGTGATCGGATGGCCCTATATAAACTGTGACAGAGTTGACTTCACAATGGGCTGATCGTGCACCAGCTTGTCCCTCAAAGTACAGACCTATTGACAAATTGGTTTGGATACAATTTTGAACAAATTAAATGTTACAAGGCCACACATCATGTTACAATAAATAGTAACAAACAATTGAAGCACACATTTGAGTCCTTAAAATAAATATTTCTATATACTTGGTTTCAAGTACCACTGTACAATAGCTTTAAACATTTGTGAACTGGGCATTTCTATTAAATGTCACATCTTGGGTGACAGAAATAAATCCTGGGAGCATTTTAGTTATACGTTTCATTTTACAGTTTGTATCAAGTTTTGTAAAGTTTGTCCCTATTGAAAAAAAGAAACTTATCACTTATATTTGGATAAAATTCACTAGGTGCGATCGAAAAATGACAAACTGTGACTTTTTATTGTGCTGATTAACAATTGACATCACAAAGATGCTGCAAATTGATCTTGGGCAGGTGTTCTTGGCCTCCCAGTTTGTGGCCTGTCATTGACAGAGTGTGTCTGGTTATACCATCTCGACAGGTTTGAAATTGCTGGCTGTGAGCACCCAAGACAACGAGCCACAGTACGCTGTCCTAGTCCAGCCTCCAACATGCCGATTGCACAAAGGCATTTTAGTAAATTGACCGTAATAATAAAAGAAAAAACTAAAATTGCTTTTTTGGGGGCCACAAAGCACATGGAAGAAATCAAATCCAGATAGGTACATTTCAGTTGCCCTAGAACAAGTATGCCATACAAAGAAATTACATTTAAATTGATTGGGAAACCAAGCCTATTGCACTGTCAACTCAAAAATGCTTGCTGCTTTTTCAGAACATGTACAACAGTCAAAGAAAATCAATACTTTTGTGTGTTATCATATTGTTACAGTAATACATGGAACCTGCATATTTATATAATCTATATTTATTGAATGCTTTATTGTTTAAGGAACGTGAAATTGTTTCATGAGTTGAAGTTGAGTCACATTATACTTCCCCTACATATTCCCTGGCTGTGTCTGTTAGGTAAACCCTGTTTTACTATGGAGACATTCCAATTCCATGGAAACCATTCATGGCCAATCTTTATTGATCAAACAATGTCTGCTTATACATGAAGTCAAGTCTGGCTACAGACAACCCTTTTAAATTAGTGAAATCATCTTTGCCAAAAAATTGTGCAAATATATATATATTTTTTTTATATACCATAGTTTACTCTATTAGCAGAAAATATAGAAAAACAAACAAAAAAAAATCCATACTGGCATTTCAGCATTAAATATTTTAGGAGAGTATGACAGGTGTAATTAAGTGTAGCTTTTATTTATCGCCTCACTACACCTTCAGTAAAATATCAAAGTAAGACCAACAAACAATATTCAGAAGGTATATATTTGTTTAATGCAGCAATGCCAGTTTATCATGCACAGTTCATAATATACATTTTGTGGTAAGCTGACAGCAGGGAGGCTCATTATCTGGAGACCAATGTGTTTAATTGGCCACAAAGCAATTACATTTCTGCTTCAGATTCCAAATACATCTCCATTTAAATACCACTTGTCAGGTTTACAACCCAAAATAGTGGATAGCCGCTCCAACCAAAGCTTTGATATAATAGTTTTTAATATTTGCCCTTCACCATTTTCACATTTTCTGTGTATTGAACTAAGAAAAGGTAGGCCCTACTGTACAGTAAAAGTATAGTTCACAAAACTAATACAAATAGTATGGTCCAGAGCAAACAGCATTGCTAATGTTGTTGCCCCATAACTATCAGAATCTTAGGATGAAATTCAGAGGAGGGATTATTAAACGATTGCTGTCCCTTTAGGATTATAGAATAATTGCCTCATTAGATCACTTCCTCGTATGCTACGCAATCCTACCCTCCACCTCCCCACCTTCCACCTCAATGCAGGCAGTCCCCTTGACAGGGGGGTTGAAGGGTGTAGCTTTGTCACAGTCCACCCTGCTTATCTGGCATCATCAGATCAGTTCCTCTTTCAGAGGCCGGTGGCTTCTTCTCCCCTTAACAGGTGGGACCAGCAGCCAAATTGTCCATAATCACCTCTCACCATGCCCATACAAGCAGTCATGACCCCGACATTGAATAGTTTACATGCAATTGGGTATTACTGACATCAACTCCAAGTCTTTGATATGATTTATTATTATTATTATTATTCTAATAGTTTACAGCTGTATTTCTTGTTATATTACGAATCATGCATTAGAATTGAGTACAGTAATTAAATAACATGTATATTAAGTGAATATTTCATAATCTTGCTTTCAAATTTAAACTTTAAAACTTGTCATTGGATGTTCAATATCCTAGATAAAAGTGCAGGTGCAAAACTGAGAAAGCCTAATGAGATAAGCCAAGCCGCCTTGGACTGCAAAAACAAGCTTTTTGAGACCAAAATCCATCTGCAGACTCACAAGGGTTATCAGACTTGATTTCCTGGCCCTGCTTATGCTGCTGAATTTACACAGCTAGCCATACTCCGAAATATTGTCCTGATATTTGCATATTAATAAATGTCTAAATCTGCCTGACCATCTGTTCCTATTGAATTCAGAATGTATTCTCTTTAGTTCATCCCCCTCTTTGCAAAACACATTCTTTGCACTGTTATAATATGTATTTAATTGGAAAACACCAGGCTGTCTTTTAAAAAAATGTCATGCTCTGCGTTTGCCGACGCAACGTGATGCTACAGGTACATTAACTGAAACACATTTCTGTGACCACTGTTTGGAAGAGAAAAGGTGCCTTGTGTGGGGAAATAATTAATTGAGAGGCTTGATCCATAGCTATAAAACTAAAATATTAAAATAAACTAAATAAATTCAAAAGACAAACATATCGACCAGAAGTTATTCAATGTCTTCATCTTCAAACAAAGAGTCAAATACAGCGTCACCAAATCAAAACTGCCCACATACATGACCGTTGTAAAGTTCTGCATGAAGTTTCATTGTTTCCGAGGACTTTTGGGATACAGAATTCCACATTCTTTTTCTAGAATTAGAATGCTGGGTGGGGTATGTAGGGGTCTAAGCTTTTGTGACTTCATTAAAACATATGAAAAATGTGTCAATTTCCAGGGAAAATTAGAACAACTATCATCATCATCATCTTACTGACACACAAAAAAAGCTCAGAGAAAGACTTCCATTTGAAATTATTGTTAATAGGATATATATGTTTCTTGTAGTTTTCATGCAAGACAAGATGCTCTGTTGTTGCAAATGGTTATTGCACAACCTCAAAACATGAATGAGCATTAAATGTTACCAATTTTGTTAAAACATGTAAACATTATCAGATTTTTGTATAATCTATTCCATATATACATTACTGTTGCATACACATGGTCTCTTACACATTAATATTGTAACTTTTTGAAAATATACTTGTAATCCTTCTTGTTATGGGTTATCTGAGTGGCTACCAACATTTCAATAGGGGTGTGCCAATACTCAGTATTTTCTAAGTAATTGCATTTAAGAAATTTTAAGTTTCTATGTATTCATTAAATTGAATAAAATGTAGCAATTACTCAACGCAAAACAATGCGGCCTCTCGGTTTCCCTTGTTAACACAGTTATTGATCTCAATCAATAACAATCTGAGTGTTAATATAGAACCTGTCGTGATCAATCTAACAAACTAATTTACTGTATATTTTCTAAGCGATTATTTGTCTTACCTTTCCTTTATCCTTTTGATATGAAATCTTTTTTTTCACTTTCTTTACAAGTTGCTTTCTTGTTAGTTGCATTTGCTAGTTTTGCAACGTACTGAGAGAGAAATTTGCTTACATTCGGATTTTAAAACATTCAATGCGGAAGTTTCTTTAATTGCTATTGATTGGTACTACATTGTAAAGGTGAGGGAAGGACGGCTTTTCTTGTTTTGAAATCAACACATGAATAAATAGGTGTGTTTTGATTTATTTAATACCAGCCGACAAAAACTTCTTAAAGGTAATTACTTGGAAAAATACAAGAATCATCACACCCCTATATTCCAAACACGTTAAAGTTTAAACATTTAAGCATGCTTAATCTTATATTTTAAAAGTTTAGGAAATTCAACGGAATCTAACACCCCTATTGTAAAGTCATATCACGGTAACCCAGGAATAGTGTAACTATGAAATATTGTAGCAATCCTCACAATTATGCTACTTCCATTTCCAATGATGCATTCACAGTATTAAATAATTATAAAATGAAGCCTACAATACAAGACTTAAATATGTGGGAGTGTTATGAGGGGATAGACAAGCATTAAAGGGGGCCTTTGTAATGCAATGAAAGGAGACATGTCATAGTCTGCCAGCAGAGAGATACAAATCTGCATGGTTTTATATAGACAGACGTTGACATTACAACTTAAGCGTTCATATTGTGGATTACCAAACTACAAAAATCAAACATTAATGCTCTTTTCATAGCGTAATCTGTAGTGTTTAGCTTCACAACAGGGATCAAACAAGAGATTATTCAACAGACATTCTCTTCTTACAAAGAGCCTTCATCTGGGGAAAACAAGCAAGCCAACTAATTAAAATAGTCTATTCCCGTTAATAAGAATTTCAAGGGACCAGCAAAAAAAACCCACATTTTATCACTAATTTGTATTATTAGCAGTCTAAGCCAAATGAATACTGTCAGTTTTTATTGACGTTACAGTAATTGAATTCAATTTCAATTACAGAACAATGAAAAGTATTATACATTTAAAAGTACTGTGCATTTTATCAAAAATATAGTTGTAAGTGAACTTTTAAAAAGCATGTATTGCAAATGAACTGCACTAGAAACCTGCTTGTCCCATTCTGATCACAGGCATTCAAACCACAAGAGCAAGGTGTTCTCAACATCAGATACTGAGCGATACAGATACTGACTTGTATTCAGTTTACAGTTCAAAGGTCTGTATTATATTGTTCCTCGGTTTTTCAGATTGGTTGACAGAGCGTTAGCAGGAATGCTGGAATCTGCAGCAACATCTTTCATGCTCTTGTACGGTGGTGCCTCATCCACCGCTTTCCACACCTCCACTTTTGTCTGTGAGGATAGTGCAATGTCTGCACTGCTACATGGAAATGACACTGGTGTGTGAGCGCTGTGGCAACTCTAAATGTGTCCTAGGATCAGTAAACAGCACTACAATCCAGAACAGAGGCACTGATCTGGATGCAAGTCAATACATTCCCCAATATCCTTTGAACTAGAGGGGCTCGTTTTATTCATATTTTTCTTCATGGGGGGGAGCTCCAAAATAATTTGCACAACCAGGAAATTCATGTTAAGTGAATTCATATTAGAAATCATTTACATAAGTGACTGCTAAATTTGGCAGGGACTATGTAGAAAACTCATAGCATCATGAAATGTGTCTAATCTGAGTTTTAACAAGAATTGACTGTAGTTGGGAACTACTTAATTGATTATCAAAATATAAAATATTGACGAGTCTGCCTCATTATTGTACATACTAGACGCAATACAACTGATAGTACAGCAAGACCTTCACACTTTTTCTACCTGTGTAATGAAACAATAAAAAAACAATTTATGCAACCGAAAATCAGGTAGAGCACAAATCCCCAGCAAAACAGCACTGCGTTAAGCAGTGTTGGGGAAACAGGGACCTGTTGTGACACAAAAGACGTCTCTTGACTATATTCTCCGACAGCTGGTTTCACAAACACTGCTTGGCACTAATCTTAGACTACCTTACCCAAAGTAGCATTAGATATTCTAAGATAAGTGCTAATCAAGGTCTGGAATACAGCCATGAAACATTTGTTAAGCATATTCAAAAAGTTCCTGCACTTAATTGTTCATTAGTGATACTCCATTGCATACGATTCCTATAACATAATTGTACACTTTTTGTAAAAACATGGAAAGGGCCAGGGACTATAAGCTACAAATGGGGTATTTTTGCAGAAATATATCGGTCTATTGCCACATTCCCTCTCCAGAAGACCAGCTACTTGAAAAAAATATCACTTCCTCTGCTGTGCTCCAGTAGTTTAAAAAAAAAAATATATAACTGTTGACAGTTGCTATGAGATACAGTGCACCAAAAACATGTGTTAATGGATACTGAATAACATACCTGGGTCAACAACACTCCACAGAGGACACAATTATATTAACCAAATAGCCACCTTAATGACATTTGTTGTTTGTTTTTTTTAATAAAAAGTTGCTGTGTGAAATAAATAAAATGCTTCATCATAATCCATCTTTTTGACAGCAAATTGATGTGCAGCTTACTTAGTCTCACCTCAATTCCTACAATGTCAGCAGATGATAACCTTTTCAAACAAATCTATCAGTAATCTTGAAACGTTTTCAAAATAGTAATAGAAATGCTTTGAATGCTATCATTCTGGCATCATTAATATAAGGACAGAATGTGACAAACCAACAAAAAGTCTTTCACTCCTTATTTTTCATGTAAGATTTCCACTTGCACTTTGACAACGAGGTGGTGGAATATTTATCATGCCATTGGGGGGGATGAAAACAAGAATTTGTTTGTGATTTATAATTCACAGCAGTCAGACAGTAATACATTGTCATACAGTAATAACAGTTTAAAACATAAAGTTAGTATGTGTTCTTCCATGAGCGAATATATAAATTAATGGGAAGCAGAGGGTTTCTCTTCTGTAAACTTGGGTGAAAGACATCAAAGTCCAGTTTTCTCACTTTGTCTAAATAGTCCTCCAATCCAACCTGTCACAGAAAGAACGTTACAGTATTTAATATTGATGGCATCGGAAAGTACCAAGCACAACATCTTGGAGCAAACACTTTCCATACCGGGTTTGTCGATTTTAAACATGCACACATACAATTATGCATTATGTATGAGAAGGCTGTGTGGTCCAGTGGTTAAAGAAAAGGGCTTGTAACCAGGAGGTCCCCGGTTCAAATCCCACCTCAGCCACCAACTCATTGTGTGACCCTGAGCAAGTCACTTAACCTCCTTGTGCTCCGTCTTTCGGGTGATACGTAATTGTAAGTGACTCTGCAACTGATGCATAGTTCACACACGCTAGTTTCTGCAAGTCGCCTTGGATAAAGGCGTCTGCTAAATAAACAAATATTAATAATATTAATAATAACAATAACAATAATAATAATAATAATAATAATAATAATAATAATAATAATATGAAACAAATCAAACACTGTTAAGGATTTCTCAAAATTCCAGTACATCTTGTGTACCGATGTCAAATCGTGCATAGCTCCTAGTTCTAAAAGATCCTATAAAAATAATAAAACACCCAGCTTAAAAAGTTAAAAGGGTCAGCTACAGGACCATGGTGGTAGTCTTAGAATCGTGCCAGTCTGTAGTGTCCAAGTAACTCCTTATAGTAGAAAAAGCTAAATCGTTCACTTCATCTGGCTGGATGTTGATCTCATGTGCCACTATATGTTATTATAATATATACAGTAGGAAGCATGACATGAGTATGCAAAATAATCACTTTCATACAGTGGAGGAAAAGTGACTTTCATTCACTACCGATGCTGAACTGGAAGTGAACTGGCAAAGTTAAAGGTTAAATGATTTCATATATGTCACTGCCAGTTGAGCAAGAAAGCCCTCCCTTTAATTATACAACACAGTATCTCATAACTCACCGTCAGCATAAAGGCAGGAGCAGCTTTAGGTGGTACACTTTTGTTGAACGATCTTGCCTAAAAAAAAAAAAATAAAGTGGGGAAAGAAAATCAAGAGAACTGCAAATATAAAAAAGGGGCAGAACCAATTAAAAAAAAAAATGAAGCTAGACAAGCTTAATTAAAATAAAATAAATATAGGGAACAACTAGGGAATTCAGCAATCAGAGAACAACTTCAATGCACATGGCCACCAAGTTAAAGCCGTATCCATAAGTATACATAAACTTCCAATCTGTCGCATTGCGTCCGTGTTGCTTCAGGTGTGTATGGTCACGTCGCTGCAAAAGCATCTTGTCGGCCAACGAAAAACCGCATCGCGTCTGGTGTGCAGCGGCCTTAAGAGCTCTTTGGGCACACTTCAATACTACTGTAAGCTGAACGACTGCTACTGTTAGTCCAAGGGCTCCCTCAAGAAAAAGAAAAAAAAATCCTCAATGGTCTAAAGAATATCCATCCCGTTTACAGTTCAGTTACAGAAATCCAGTATGCAATATAAGCAATTTCAGTTTTGGTGGCAGTAGCAGAAGACACAATTTGATGACAGGGTCTATTTTGTTTGACTGTTTTTTATTGTATGTCGTATGTCTGTCTGTAATCCCATCTGTTAAAGAGCGCTGGTATTTAGCTCATTAAAGTAGACCCAAATGTCTTATAGGAGGGGGGGGGGGGGGGAGCTGAATGAAACTCTTCAAACGCATGGAGGGAGCAAGATATAGGTGCTATACTTCAGGAACATAAAACATCCAACCAAAATAAGCAGCAATTGTAAAAATGCACTTTCCAGTCAGGTGGTTTAATGAGATTAGATGCCATCCTGGATCTTATCAAGACTGGAAACAACATAAAAGAAATGCAATTCAACTTTTTACCAAAGTGCCCAAACTGATTTCCTTCTAGGTACAATCCCAATGATTTTGGACCTATTGTACAGGAGTGCATTGTAGCAAAAGTCTGTAACACCATTGCAAACCGACACAGTAGTTCCTGTGAAAGAGGTTTAGATAAGAGGGCAAACGAATCGTTGACTTATACATACATGCTGTAAATGAACATGTGCTTGGCTTGCAATATCAAAAATGACATTCCTGACGTTCGTCTCCCGACTGCCTCGCATGAAGTCCTCCTGGGAAACACTGTGCTGAGAAAAAAAAAAAATAATCACTTACTACGTGTCTTCAGGGCCGAATTGAATTTCAGAGACAGTTTTCATGTTTGATAGAAGCGGCGAGTTGCCTGATGCTTTTAAGACAGCTCTAACCTTCTCTGAATACCCTTTAGACAGCCTTCAGGGCTGCACCAATTGTACTTTTCAATTTATTTCCTTTTTATCTCTACCTGCCGATATTTTGCTGTAAAGGAAAAATATACATTACAAAAAGTATTTTTTCAAAAACTTACATTATTAATAACCCCTGTTGATTAACAGCTAAAACAAAACAAAAATCAATAAAAACAATTAAACTACAAGAAACCTTATATAAAAGTTTCCTTGATTGCAATCTAGTGACCACAATGTTCTTATACAGCATTTCCAATTATTATTATTTTTTTTATAAATTTAGTCATTGACAATTATTTTTATTATTTTCTCCCAATTTAGAATGGCCAATTATTTTACAGTGCCTTGCGAAAGTATTCGGCCCCCTTGAACTTTGCGACCTTTTGCCACATTTCAGGCTTCAAACAAAGATATGAAACTGTAATTTTTTGTGAAGAATCAACAACAAGTGGGACACAATCAAGAAGTGGAACGAAATTTATTGGATATTTCAAACTTTTTTAACAAATAAAAAACTGAAAAATTGGGCGTGCAAAATTATTCAGCCCCCTTAAGTTAATACTTTGTAGTGCCACCTTTTGCTGCGATTACAGCTGTAAGTCGCTTGGGGTATGTCTCTATCAGTTTTGCACATCGAGAGACTGAAATTTTTGCCCATTCCTCCTTGCAAAACAGCTCGAGCTCAGTGAGGTTGGATGGAGAGCATTTGTGAACAGCAGTTTTCAGTTCTGTCCACAGATTCTCGATTGGATTCAGGTCTGGACTTTGACTTGGCCATTCTAACACCTGGATATGTTTATTTGTGAACCATTCCATTGTAGATTTTGCTTTCTGTTTTGGATGATTGTCTTGTTGGAAGACAAATCTCCGTCCCAGTCTCAGGTCTTTTGCAGACTCCATCAGGTTTTCTTCCAGAATGGTCCTGTATTTGGCTCCATCCATCTTACCATCAATTTTAACCATCTTCACCTGTCCCTGCTGAAGAAAAGCAGGCCCAAACCATGATGCTGCCACCGCCATGTTTGACAGTGGGGATGGTGTGTTCAGGGTGATGAGCTGTGTTGCTTTTACGCCAAACATAACGTTTTGCATTGTTGCCAAAAAGTTCGATTTTGGTTTCATCTGACCAGAGCACCTTCTTCCACATGTTTGGTGTGTCTCCCAGGTGGCTTGTGGCAAACTGTAAACGACACTTTTTATGGATATCTTTAAGAAATGGCTTTCTTCTTGCCACTCTTCCATAAAGGCCAGATTTGTGCAGTATACGACTGATTGTTGTCCTATGGACAGAGTCTCCCACCTCAGCTGTAGATCTCTGCAGTTCATCCAGAGTGATCATGGGCCTCTTGGCTGCATCTCTGATCAGTCTTCTCCTTGTATGAGCTGAAAGTTTAGAGGGACGGCCAGGTCTTGGTAGATTTGCAGTGGTCTGATACTCCTTCCATTTCAATATTATCGCTTGCACAGTGCTCCTTGGGATGTTTAAAGCTTGGGAAATCTTTTTGTATCCAACTCCGGCTTTAAACTTCTCCACAACAGTATCTCGGACCTGCCTGGTGTGTTCCTTGTTCTTCATGATGCTCTCTGCGCTTTAAACGGACCTCTGAGACTATCACAGTGCAGGTGCATTTATACGGAGACTTGATTACACACAGGTGGATTCTATTTATCATCATTAATCATTTAGGTCAACATTGGATCATTCAGAGATCCTCACTGAACTTCTGGAGAGAGTTTGCTGCACTGAAAGTAAAGGGGCTGAATAATTTTGCACGCCCAATTTTTCAGTTTTTTATTTGTTAAAAAAGTTTGAAATATCCAATAAATTTCGTTCCACTTCATGATTGTGTCCCACTTGTTGTTGATTCTTCACAAAAAATTACAGTTTCATATCTTTATGTTTGAAGCCTGAAATGTGGCAAAAGGTCGCAAAGTTCAAGGGGGCCGAATACTTTCGCAAGGCACTGTATTATGCTCAGCTCACCGCTACCACCCCTGCGCTGACTCGGGAGGGCGAAGACGAACACACACTGTCCTCCGAAGCGTGTGCCGTCAGCCGACCGCTTTTTTTCACACTGCGGACTCACCATGCAGCCACCCAAGAGCTACAGCGTCGGAGGACAACACAGCTCTCAGGCAGCATACAGGCAAGCCCGCAGGCGCCCGGCCAGACTACAGGGGTAGCTGGTGCACGGTGAGCCGAGAACACCCTGGCCGACCTAACCCTTCTCCACCAGGGCAGCGCTCGGTCAATTGAGCGCCGCCCCCTGGGAGCTCCCGTCCTCGCTCGGCAAAGGAATAGCCTGGACTCGAACTCGCGACGTCCAGACTATTGGGCGCATCCTGCACTCTACGTAAGTGCTTTTACTGGATGCGCCACTCTGGAGCCCCAGCATTTCCAATTTTAAATACTGAATATAAATATCACTTTTAGATGGTTTGCTAATGCAGGCAATTCTCATATCTGTTTTGGCCTGGCCAGAACTTTGGTGCCATTTTACCAGAAAATGCATTTAATATTTATATACTACAATATAAAAATTTGTCCCTCAGCTAAGAAGCACAAGGAAAAGTATTTTGAATGCAAGTACAAAGTTGTTGAAGCTGACACCCTGGGATCCTTCAAGAAGCTGCTTGATGAGATTCTGGGATCAATAAGCTACTAACAACCAAACGAGCAAGATGGGCCGAATGGCCTCCTCTCGTTTGTAAACTTTCTTATGTTCTTAACCAAAAAAGAGACAAATATAGTAGTTGTTTCATTTCTGTCTATTAACAATAAAAAATCCATTACACAAAACAATAAGGGAAATGGCTGCATTATGAAGATAGCAGCAACACTAAGAACTATTTTTTTCAAAACTACACACTTCTTTAAACTGAAGCATACAAGACAGACTCAGTTTGCTTCTATTGTACAGTAAAAGGATACTAGGGTATATTCAATTGACCTAAACAGTGTCAGATCCAAATACAGCTGTTTAAACATTTTCCTGAAAGAGTGCCTGCATGTCCTCATGTGTCCTTGTAGCCTATTTTATTATGCACAGCACTGTGAGATTTTGAATATACCAAACTAATGACAATGCAAGTGTAAGACCATTACAATAAAAACAATTATAAATCACGTGGGACATCAACCACGTTTAGAGCATTTCACAATTCTATTACATCTTACCCAGTGTACAGGGCTGTGTGCAGTTTCATTAAAATTAGATCAGTTTTATGGCATGACAGTCCACGTGACAAAAAAAAGTATACTTATTTATGTGCCATTTTCTTTCCCTTTATATCTGAAACCATATATGTAGGCAACTTTTGTTTGTGTACACACAAGTGTTTATTTTGTGTTAAAATGCATACGTGCTTATCTCCTTTTCTCATGTGATTCTTGCCTGCCTGCTGAGAAGATCTTGCTGACTATCACATCCACACTGTACACACACACACAGAAATATACAGTACAAACAGAAATATACACCTCCAGTGGAGTATGTTTGCCAAATTTCATGTAAAAAAAATAAATACATTTAAAAAAAAAAAAAAAAATTGTGAAAAAAGTGAGCTTGTACTTTGAGGATTCTGTAAAATATACAAAAAAAAAACCCCAAAAAAACAAAACTGTTTGCTTTGAATTTTGAGTACAAGATGTTTCCTTTTATACTGGTATCAGAGAGGCACATTACTCTTTATGTGAGATCTCATTGGAAGTCTTCACTGGAAACATAAGCAGGGGGTTCTTTGATATTTTAATGTCAGTCGTAACTTCTCTCCCTATTTCTCTCTCCTGAATGCCAGCTTCAGGAGACAAAGGATTGCCAGCGGTTGTTACCCAGACAGAATGCATTATTCCACTTCACGCCTGGACCCTTTTTGTTTTTCAGCGCAAGCAGCCACTCGTACAGAAGAGATGGTTAATAAAACACTCGCTAGCTATACTCAAATACTCAGGCACATGAATTTAAATCCCACTCACCAGCATGCAAATGTCCATTGGAAGGTAGACTTTGCGTCTGCTGCTGTTGTATGGCGTCGCTCGTAGACAAGTAACTATTCCCTGAGCTTTCCCAATGTGGCTCGCTGCATGGTCTGCATGGACATCTTTTATACCTGAGCACAAATTCATAAGGAGAAGAAAGATATGGGAGATTTCTAAAGAAGAATTTACCAGTGTGATTGCAATAACCAGCAATACAGGGAAATCGATGACTAAACACCAAACAGAACATAAAACACTTTAGCTTAGTTGTATGTATTTTCTATTACATAAAAGCACTAGCAATTGTCCCACTTGGAAATAATATTAAAAATAAAACCACAGCTGCCTTAAAAAAAACAAAAAAAACTTTACATTTAAAAAGGGAGAAAGATTTTGTTACATGTAAAGAAATCAATTAATGTTACAGCAAACTGGTACAGCATGCTTTAGCCATTATATAAATACATATTCTAAAACTTTCTGAAAATACTGTGAAAAACATATGTTGCATATTACATGTTATATGTTTTCAAGACCTAATGAACGTTTGGGTATTATAAAATGTATCTGATATTTTTCAACGACAACAATTAAAAACATTGTTTTAAAGGCTTAATTAAAGGCTTTTAAAGGCTTAATTAAAAATTTGAATTGAACAGCCTCTTGGGACATTTTATGGAGTGAAATTAAATATATGTCAAGATAAATGATTTTTATGTTAAATTGTTACAAGATACCACTTTTTTTTTTTTACATACAATTACATTATTTTTTGCACATTATTTTTACATACAATTACCCATTTATACAGTTGGGTTTTTACTGGAGCAATCTAGGTAAAGTACCTTGCTCAAGGGTACAGTAGCAATGTCCCCCACCTGGGATTGAACCCACGACCCTCCGGTCAAGAGTCCAGAGCCCTAACCACTACTCCACACTGCTGCCAACTACATCCAATATCGTTTTTTTCTGAGCTATCAAAGAGAGGCAAATCGGTCTTAATGATGTCAGTAATGTGATTAATTATGCTCAACCTATTTTTTTCGGCAGGCATCTCTTGCATAAACTGTAGTTATGTGAAATATATATATATTTAATAATAGAACATCATAAGATATTGTAAAAGCACATTATCTCACATGGCTTAGTCCACATGGTTTTAGCACAAACACATCTTATTCAGTATATGAAACATGTGAAAATTGCATACCGAATTACAGGGTTACAAAATTGAAAGTTTTGATATAGGTTTGCATATCATATTTATGTGAATACAACACACATAGGTGTTTACTTTAATGATCCAACAGAACACTCCTCATACCACTGTGGTAAAATGTATACCTGGTTTTCAGTGGTGCTAATTAAACTGTATTCTACTGTATGCAGTAATATTAACAAGAGGGTCTGTAAACCACCCTGGAGGAATACCAAGTTGTATTTAGATCTACTGCTGTTTAGACCAGTAAAATAGACCCTCCCATATCACTCAGTACAAATTGAATTTCCATAGTCTGCCAATAGAGGGCATCAATAAGGTACAACTAGTTTCTATTCTCATGTGACTTTAAAAAACAAATAAAAAGTTAATGTATGGAGGGGGTTTAAAAACTAATTCCTACCCAGTGCTTCCAACATTAGATATACCAGACTCGACTGAACATTCTCTGCATAAGATTCAAGCTCTTGAATATTTTGGTAAGCCCGGTCATTCAAATCTTTTTCCTGTAAACAAAAGAATTGGTTTTAAAAGAGCAATGTACAGTACATGATCTACATCCACTGTACGCACAACACGAAAAACTAAGCTTAAAATACAGATACACACCATAAGCCGCAGGCTTCCAATGCTCTCAATGATTTGGGCTAAAGAATGTCCAAACCAAGTTTATTCATGACTGAATAAGCACTGCTAAGCATACAGACAAGCAGACCAACAGGATTCCTCCCGCATACCCCCAGATTACGATGAGTACAATAAATCACTAGGTTTGGTACCAAGATAAATATGCCATTGTGCCCGTTTTGTGATGTGAAAAATCAACCTCTAGTTTCATTTTAAACTTACACGTTCTTCAATGATTCTAGAGAACCACCTTTTTGTCAGCTTGTGCTTATTCACTGCCTGTAAAAAAAAAAAAAAAAAGCAAAAAATACAAATGTAAGACTTCAATAACTTAACAGTGCAGCTCTGTTTATGAGTCTATACAAACTCCAGTTAACGAATCTTGTGTATGCCCATGTGTACGTTCCCCCATGGTATTTTCCCCTAGTACAAGACAAAAAATATGTAATTAGTTATCTTTCAGTTACTTTTACATTTTAATAATGGCAATGCTATCATTACCATGGCTTCTAAAAAGTACCAAAAACAAAACAAATTACAACTTTGATAAAGATAAGCATTTTTTTTTTTACATTACACTAAACAGTTATTTGTTATGTTGTTGTTATTTTGGTTCCTTATAAAAAGGTACTAAAAAACATCATAACAGGTTACCATTTAAAATGCGTTATTAGGATAGTGTGCAGTAATTACAGTTTTATTGTTTCCTCAACAACGGGGAGCTGAGGACATATAATTGCCAATCACATTAAACGTACTATCTGAAACCTCCTCCACTTTGTAAGACATCTTCAAAAAGACAGACAATCAATTGTCAATGACAAAAAAAAGTACAGACCTTCCACAGTTCTATGGCAACAGGTTGAGGTGGAGGGTCATCGTTGTAAATATCTTCTAACGTTTTCTTCCAAAACTGCATGCGCATCAGCCCTATTGTCTTCTGAGACACTGAATCCTTGATCTATAAAGTAAAACATACATTAGTTTGTAATACAACTCCCAGTGCCTGATGTGACAATTAATAAACACTGGGCACCATTGCCTGATGCCTCACAGAGAGAGGCAAAGGGTTGGATGGGTTTGGAGACAGAGACCTGCCCTGTGGGCAAGCAGCGCAGTACGCTCCAGAAATACAAATGCAGGAGTTTTCTCCAATCACCAAAATCCTTCACAAAAAGTAAGAAAAGCAAACAAGCTGGTATCCAAAGAGGTAAGCATCTGCAGGAATTATACATGTATTTCTTCACTATGACCACCACATTCAAGCAAGATATATTTGTCAGTTTGCAGAAAATTCTGATTTAAGATTCTCAAATATTATAACCCACAACGGTCAGTGGATCCAAATAAACTAAATACAAATAATAAATACACCATGTGGCCACTAGGTGGCGCCATTTTCCAGTTTAGTCTTGGCACCTCACATGTCATGTCAATTCTGATTTCTTTCAGTGATGAAAAAGACTGAAATGAGGTACAAAATTAGAAAATGCCAATCCCTACTCTTACCATCTTTTTAGTACTTATTAATGTAATTTCCTGCTGTGTTCCTGAATCACGTGGTGATATGAAGAATGAAGCTGAAATACCTGCCTGAGCCAGCTCCACATTGAAGGCCCTCAGAGCAAAGGAAGATCCACGAGCCTCTGCAGGCAGCAGCAGCGAACAAAGGAAGCCTTCGTAATCCCGGGTCCTGTTAGCACAGCAAAGGGACATGCCATAAAGTATTATCCTATTGGTAACAAGATCACATTTACACCACATAACATGTTGCTTTGGTTTCAAAGCTTCTTTAACCAGGTTAAGCCCCACTCATAATGAAATGGTTACCCAGATGGTTGGTGGGAAAAAAAAAAAATCATTAAGACAATACTATCATAGCATCAAAGGGTATGAATACTTTTCAATTAGCATTTGAGTTTTGCAAAAAAAATTGCAGAAAATAAATAATTTTGACATCTATTGCTTGTAACTCTTTCCTCATCCACAAAAGCAAAACTTTTGCTGCAAAAGATTTTTCCTATAATTATTTGTTTTTCGAGAAATTTCCATTGGGGTTTATAAACTGTCACAGAAACCCAAGATGGGATTGTTTTCCTGTAACTCACTGAAGAGGCACATCTATTGTTTTTATAATACATGGATACCCTTGGATGCTAATATTAAAGAAGACGGTTCAGCAGTACAGCTGGGTTTTTTTTAAATGTGGTGTTTCAGTGCTGTACAGATACCATATGTCATTATCCATTAGTGCTTCAGCTTTATTTGGATGATTGCCTTTAACTTGTTTTAATTTCCCGTTCCTCTCTAGTTTCTCTGAGATACTAATGTACCAGCTTTACATCATTTTTTTTTTAATGTATTCTTATTTTGTTGATCATTAATGAGCATTTCTGTACTGTGGGTGTTGTCGAGTGATTGAAAACAAGACATTTTGTGTTTTGAGTTGAAAGTGATGGTGTCGAGGAGTCGAATGGGTCAATGTTCAAGTATGTTTTCCTCTAGAGGAATTATCACTTTTTGACGTCACTACTGTGGTATTATGCTTTTTTTTTTTTCAAATGGCTCAGGATGCAAATATAGCCTTCATCCACACACACATTATATATATATAACTGAATATTTGAATCATTTCAACCTTTTTTAATACATGCAAAAAAAAAAACTAAATTTTTTCATTATATTATATTTATATATATATATATATATATATATATATATATATATATATATATATATATATATATATACACACACACACACACACACACACACACACACACTACCGGTCAAAAGTTTTAGAACACCCCAATTTTTCCAGTTTTTATTGAAATTTAAACAGTTCAAGTCCAGTGAATAACCTGAAATGGTACAAAGGTAAGCAGTAAACTGCCAGAGGTTAAAAAAAAAAGTTTAGGTTACCAAAAACTGAAAAATAATGTACATTTCAGAGTTATACAAAAAGGCCTTTTTCAGGGAACAAGTAATGGGTTAACAACTTACAGCTGTTCTGCAGCAATGGAAGTAAATTAAGCCTTGAAAGTTGATGCTAACAATTCCTACAGGTGTCCCAACTTTTGTCTTATGGACCGATGAATCAAAATTTGAAATCTTCGGTTCATCACGCAGGGTTTTTGTACGCCGTCGAGTAGGTGAAAGGATGGTTCCTCAGTGTTGGACACCAACTGTCAAACATGGAGAAGGAAGCGTGATGGTCTGGGGCTCTTTTGCTGGATCCAGAGTCGGCGACTTGCACAGAGTGAGTGGCACCCTGAACCAAAACTGCTACCACAGCATTTTGCAGCGCCATGCAATACCCTCTGGTATACGCCTAGTTGGTCAGGGGTTCATCCTACAGCAAGATAATGACCCAAAACATACCTCCAGGCTATGTCAGAACTAACTTAGAAGAAAAGAACAAGACGGTAGGCTTCAAATCATGGAATGGCCAGCACAGTCTCCAGACTTAAACCCCATTGAGCTGGTTTGGGATGAACTGGACAGAAGGGTGAAAGCAAAGCAACCTACAAGTGCAACACATTTGTGGGAACTTCTGCAACAGTGTTGGGAAGAACTTTCCGAACAATATTTGATTTCCATTGTAGAAACAATGCCACGAGTGTGTTCGGCTGTTATATCTGCAAAAGGTGGCTACTTTTGTTCTATGCTTTAATTTCAGAGTACATTGAGACATTAAACTGCGTAAATTTCAATAAAAACTGGAAAAATTGAGGTGTTCTAAAACTTTTGACCGGTAGTGTATATATATATAAACTTTTTGCTCAAAAGTGCCAACTTCCCAACGTTTCATGTTTTGATGTGATTTACTACATAAATAATGATGTAACGACCTACTATTCCTTTCTATGTAAACCTTCAGGCATCATGGTATTGAGTCTATTATCAATTTCCTTTTTTCCTGTATTGTACATGATCTAATTTTATTTATTCTAAAACTACAAATTGTAGGTCATTCGTGTTCTGTTCATTTTTTAGTACATTTTTTTTTATGACATACATACTGTATGGGGGAGGGCACTCATCAGCTCTGCACTAAACGGTCTCATTCACTGCGTTACCAATGAGCAGCATATTAAATGCAGATCATACAACAGCTAAACAATAATTTAGTGATAGCTCGTTTTTATAAATGTTGTGCGATAAAAAAAAAAAAAAGATATAAAATCTAGCCATACTGAAAAACAATTACAGGACTATTCCGCGCTGATTTAGCGGGATCACCCTGGCACAGCCTTAGGTGCAAACATTCTACCGGACAACCCAGCAATTGCAGAGACTAGCTAGAGATGAGGGCATTTAGTTTTGAAGCGATGCTCGAAGTGCAATTAAATTGCAATGTCAAACAATTGCCATTTGTTGTTTTCACATTGGCCTACTATACAACTTAACTTGTATTCTACAAATTTCAAAAGACACTATGTTGTGTAGCACTGAGAGCAGCAATATATCGTCCCCATATTATTTTAATGTAACAATGCAGAAAATGGAAATGTTAAATGTTGGTCGGACTGTAAAGTGGGATAGTCGGTGCTTACCTAACGAGATCAATGCAGTACGTCTCATTGTTCTTTGATTCGGTGTTTGAGGCATGCGTGGAGGCATTCCTTCTTGAATCTGCAGGGGACCACGTCTGGACAAGGCTAGCTGCTGGTAACAATGTTTTTCTATGGCTGGCAAATAAAGAACCTCTAAGGGTTAGAAATATTTTACTAGAACTCACGCATGCTGCCATATTGACAATGACCTGTTACCCTTCAACTTTGAACTTGGCTTTTTGTGTTACTTTTTCGTGGCGTCCTCCGTGAAACAGATTTCTCGCGCTTTTGTGTCCTGTTTCCTTTTTGTAAAAAAATAAATAAATAAATAAATAAATACGACTACTACGACTGCGACTACTACTAATAATAATAGTAATAAATAGATGGCTTTTTAAATCCAGTTCTTAAAATAATCACTTGTCTTAACTATTTAAATGTGTTATCAGTATAAGGCCTAAGTATTTATTTATTATTCATTGTTATCGATGGTCATGTGTTTATTTCTCATGCAAACTCCACTGTCGGATGTTTCCTTGTTATTTTTGAATGGCTATGTTTATTACGGCCACGTATCCTAGCCCTACTGTTTGCAGAACTGGATCACGTGGGTAAGCTCAGTTTTGTGTCATGTGATTTAATGCCCGTATGGCCCGATGCTGGAGAGTATGTAGTCAAAATACACTTGAAACCATATTAATTTACTTTATGGCTAAACAATCTTTAAGGTTTCATATAACATTGCTGAGTTTTCTTATTATACGTTGCTCTGAAGGATCAAATGTTGGGTAAGTGCTTTTATTTCATTTATTGTGTGTATCTTCTGAACTTTGCACTAACGTGTGGTAAAACAAACAGTACCGCACATGTACAACACATTTGGTTTAAAATGTGAATACAGTTTTAATTGTGACAAAAAATAAACTCAGCAATAATTTTAAGTAGCCTTAATAGTCGGTTTAGTTAAAATTCTACTTTGAGACGTATTTAGTGAAAGGCTCTAACTTACAGCTCAATACCAAAAAATCAACTTCCGTGTGGTTTACGTTTTAATATATATATATATATATATATATATATATATATATATATACACATTCATTTTTTTTAACGTCTCTGAAACGGCTCAGTAGTGGCATTTGTGTGTGAAAGTGGTATTAAGAACATAAGAACATTTTAGTTGGTTTAGAGAAGTATGACTGCATTAATGATTATCTTGTGATGGCCTTTTTTGTAGGACATTATTTCCGGAGATGTGTTTATAGTTAACAAACTGCGAGTATTTGTATTTTTGTAAACAAGATAAGTTAATTAGTCAAAAAGTTATGTGTATAAGTGGGTCTGTGTGTGATTTCTAAAACAACTTATGTCTCTTCTGACAGAAAATCTAAAGTGGTTGATTTTAGACTTGTTTTCTGTGTTGAAAAGGAATTGTTATAACTTGCAAAAATTAATTTTCCAACATTATTTTTGCACAGGTTATTGATAGTATCGGAATATGGTGAACCATAGTATCTCTGTTCGTGGGCTGTCTGATTGCCACAGTCCGAGAATATCATAGTTTTGCCAAACTGCCTGCCTCAATTGATCATTTTTAGAGATCATTTTTTTAATAGAATTACATGGCTACTAGCCTAACTTATTTATTTTTAATCTCTGTTATGTTTAACTGTTTATTCCATTCCCATGGGCTGCTCAGTTGATTTCTTTCTCTGCGTGTGAAACTGCAGTAAAGTTTGTAGTGCTCAGTTTAAAAAAAAAAATGTGCTGTGTTCCATTGTGGATAACTTTTATACAGTGTTACAGTGCCGTCAGATCCAGTGTCATTCTGGATCTTTTTTGTAATTATGCGTACTGCCATGTTTTTGCAGTGGAGAAAAATATCACTTCCCACCAGCGGCCACTGTGTGGCAGTATGAATTGATTCAAGTCTGGATCAGCAATAGATAGGACCAAATCATGTGTTGATCAATATTTGCATAGTAAAAGTAAACGGGAGCCAGTGTGTCTCTGAATTGTTTGCTTCCCATATATAGTTTTCCTCTGCGCACCACATAAGAAATTATTTTTCTTTAATTGACAGGACAGTGGTACACTTGTGATTTATATAGCAAGCTGCTATTGTATGTTGAAGGCTAAGAAAAACATTTTAAAAAAATGTAATAATATTATCAGTAATAATGGTGAAAGTGTGTTTATTCATTGTTGCTGACATGTTTTGAAATAATGTTGACCACAAAAGTAGATCTTGAGCAACCACAAATGCACAATGCAAACCTGTTTCTCCATTTATTAAACGGTAAGATTTAGTTCATGACTGTATCTCAGCGTATCCCATTTCAAGCAGTGCATGAATATAGTTACCACTCAAATATGCAGAGAATGTTGACATTATGAAACTCAACAGCAAAAGGAAATATTGGTAATAGTTCCATGTTTTCCAAAGTTTAAACTCACAACATGTGACTGTCATTTGGGTCCAAAATAAGGAGAAAAGTGGGACTGAAAACTACAAAGCTGCCTCTGTAATTACCATAAAATACCTTAACATAGTTGTTCATTGCTATTGATACTTTTTGTCCCCAATCATATTAGCTTTAAATCTCTATACTATTCATGACTTATCTAGCAACACTTTTATCTTTCAGAAACTCCTTAAATGATGACCTGCTGTTGCCCTACCCCCTCTCACAGGGACATGGGCCTCAACACCACAACAGATATGTGAGAGACTGCCAGCCTGTCATTCATGGCAATGTGACTTATGAAACCTGGACAAGTGATAAAACTGCTGATTTTCCTGTAGCTACTACCAGAGTATTTGTATCAAAGTTTCCCGTTGCAGGTGGGACATTAAAATCAGTTTATGGCCATGTAACTGTTGTAAGAAACCCTCTGAAAACAGTGTCAGTTTTGGAACCTGGGGGACCTCAAGGATGTACCAAATACCGTACTGCTACAGTAGAAGAAACCGCAAAACCAAGAAAGTGTCTGGTTGCCCAGAATGGCGGCTATTTTAACACCCAAATAAAACAGTGCCTTGGAAATATTGTGAGCGATGGGAATTTGGTTCAAAATAGCAAAGGAATTCAGAATGCTCAGTTTGGGATCAAGAAGGATGGTACATTGGTCTTTGGGTAAGCACATGATATTGAATCTTTACATAATATGTTTTCTTCATGGGTGTCCAAACTTTCTCCACAAGGAGAGCCACTCTTGCAGAGTTTGGCCGGTGCTGAGCCGATAGCTTATTTTAGTGGAGCAATTAGATACATCCATAACTATAAAACACCCAATGGTAGTATATGTAGTAATAATTTTAAAATCCTATGACAACCGCTTCAACTAGCAGTCTTTCTTAATATCATAGAATGTTGTGAAGGAATTCTAGTTGAAATGTTTGTCATGGAATTGTGTAAGTTCCTTTTAGTATTACTAGCTGTCCGATTCAGCATTTGAAAATAAAATGCTGAAGCACGTACAGTAGGTCGGCCCATAAAGTAAATGTCTCATTTTATTCCGGGAAACAAATGTATGTTTCCTTAAATAAATAAAAGCATTTAAATACATGAATTGTAAGTTGTGTAGCGCCAGTGATGTGAAGTTGTAATAGGTAATGGCACATCCTTCCACCCCCTTAACCCTTCTGACAGTTTCACAGGCACATTTCAGCTTCTGCTTTTTATGTATATGTTGTGAACATTAACTAAGGATACATATAGGATACATTCTTTTCCACATGATGCTTGTGTTTGGATAGTTTAAATGTCATCGAGATTGTATCCCCCCGGCTTGCTGTCCTGCTAGCAGAAACAGACACACATAAAACCTGCAGATAATAAAGATTAAAATATAACGTTTGTTCTAGATAATAATGTAGTAATAAAGTATGATTGTAAAAAGGTTATTTATAATCTCCATTTTTCACAAATATCTACAGCAGACATTGCATAATCTACATAAGTACAGTATGTTCTCATGGGAATATGATCTTGTTGCTGTAATGTAGGGAAAGCATTTTATCATGTTGTTTGTGCACACTTCTCAGTCCATAGGGTTGTAGAAAACAAGTAATTCCATACATTTTGCCAGACCTTCACTCCCATTCATTATGCAGATCTCATTAGAAAAAAAATGTTATTGCATGATACTGTGACCTTTTACAGAACCTGGTCTAGTAGAACTGGTAGTACGATGCAGGTGAAGCTAGCAAAGTTGAAATTTCATTGCATCAACCAATATTTGTTTTAATCAGGAAGTACCCGAAATAAGTCAGATTCATTCTGATACAGATGCACTAAAATAATAATTGTATTCAGTATTTTGGGAGCAGAAAGAATTGTAAGCATTAAAATGTTAATGAAAGGTGAACAAAAAAATAAAATTACATTTAAAGCTACTAAAGTAGTTGTTGCAAAGTAATTAGACTAGAATGTAATTGTTCTAGTATGCTGTTGAATAGTTATTTACCATCATTAAAGTACTGTATTCTTGCAATCAGTATTGTTTTATATATATATATATATATATATATATATATATATATATATATATATATATATATATAAATAAAAATATACAGGGTATGTGTTTTTGTAACCCAGCCGCTTCAGTGTATAAATTCTCATATGCATGTGTAGCAGGGCGGAAGAAAAGCCCTGCTGTTTAATGGTATTGTTTATTTATTTTTAGATCGGGGTCTCCCCCTCCGCCCCTGTGCAGATGGTTTTGTATTGTTTATTTATTTTTATTGTATTATATTTATGACGGCGTAGCGCCGTGTTATTGTTTTGTTTATTTTTAAAACGTGTCCTGGCAGAGGCGAGATCGGTGCTCGTCCTCTGCCAGGAGTAATAATTTAAACTCGTGCAGAAGGTGGCCATCTCCCGAATTAATTGGGTGATTTAATTTGTTGCTAATCGGGAGATGGTCACCTGTTATAAAAAGCATGCAGCTCTCTAGCTCGGGGTGGGGTGTTGGAAGGAGAGAGCGAGAACGAGATGAGAGAAATAAAACAAAACGTAAAGATTCCAGGAACAGTGACAGCAACTGCCCAGCCTGACCTGGGATCGTATTATTTATTGTTTATTTTGTGTTCGTGATTTGTTTTTGTTTAACCTTTTATTTTTGCTCTTTGAGCAAAGTGTTTTCTGTTTGAATATTTTATTTATTTTTGTTTGCGTTAAATAAAACGGCGCCCGCGCCACTGCACCATACCTTTTGTTTTTGGTTGTCCCTTCTTCTGCCGTGACGTCAGACCCCTCAGCCATTCCTGCCACACGATGATACAGACCTCACACTTCAAGATAGTGGAGTCCGTTTAGTAAACCTAAAAGCTGCAGATCGAAATACCTCTTGGATGTTTGATTTTTCATAACATTGGGATCTTTATTAATTATTGTGTGGTGGTATTTAGATCTGGAAATGTGTAGATCAATTGAATATATTCCAGAGTTTGTATCTCTCAATAATGCTCCATCATACAGTAGGGATTAACTGTTTTACTGCCACATTGTTTTAAGCAATGGCCATATCGATATGTATTCATTTTACAAACCATTTGGTCAGATATGCCACTAACATTGTGCCTCCTGGAGATGCTTTGTTTTTATTCACCATGTTCTAGTTTTGTTTTGTTTTGTCTTTCATCACAGTTATCTGTCTGAAGATGATGTCCTCGATGAGAAGAACCCTTTCGTTCAGTTAGTTAGTGGCGTGGTGTGGCTCCTCAGAAATGGGAACATTTACATTAATGAGAGCAAAGCAGCAGAATGCGAGAAGACTCAGGAGACAGGTGAACCCTTCTTTTCATTACAGTATTTCACATTGTAACAGTGCTTGAAACATTTTGTGCAGTGCACCAACTTCATTTGCAAGATGTTTGTGATAATCTTGTTTTTTATTTTACAAAAAAAATGACACTTCAATGTAAAATAAAATATATATATATATTTTTTTTTTAGGGACCTTTGACAAATTTGTGAATGTAGTGTCTGCAAGAACTGCAGTTGGACATGACAACAAAGGACAGCTGATTTTAATCCATTTTGATGGACAGACAGGTGACAGAGGGTAAGACAAAGGAGCTGTATTCTTAAACAAGGGGTGAGCGCTGCTTGTTAGTAAATAAATGTTAAAGTACCTGCTGTATTTTAAGATGACTGCCTTTTATGACTGAATGGCTTCATGGAGTCTGTGCTAAAAAATAGTTTCTTACCTGTTAAGATAAATAAGTCTCTTGATAAATATACCAGAAATATTATCTTCAGTGCAGGTCTAATTTTTTTGGTCACTTCAACATCCCACTTCAGTACATATTAAAAGGTAAGTATTGTAATAATAATAATAATTATTATTATTATTATACGAATTAAAAAATGGGGTCTTATAATTATCAAATAAATCAAGAATTAGGTTATGATATATAACCTACAAGTACAATCATTCCACTACTCCTCACCTTCCACACTAATAAAACATTTACATTATTAACCTATCCAAATATGTGTGTGTGTGTGTGTGTGTGTATATATATGTGTGTGTGTGTGTGTGTGTATATATATATATATATATATATATATATATATATATATATATATATATATATATATATATATATATGTATGTATATGTGTATATATATAATATATATGTGTGTGTGTATATATATATGTGTGTGTGTGTGTGTATATATATATATATATATATATATATATATATATATATATATATATATATATATATATATATATATAAATATAAATAAATTATTATTATTACATACATACATACAGTTGTAGTCAATGGTTTACATAACCCAATTTCAACTATTGTTTCTATTATCAAGAATTACAAGGCTCATGGTATTGTCACAAAGCTCCCTCGGTCCAGAAGAAAGGATCTTTTACCATGAACAAGTAGAAGAATTGTGAGGAAGGTTAATAACAATCCGAGATTGACTGCCAAAGATATTCAAAGTGAATTGGCTTAAAGTGGGACTGGGGTTTCCATTTCAACCGTAGGTCTAGTATTATTTGGTCACAGGCCAAGGAAAAAGCCACTCTTAGGAAAATGTCACAAGGACAGTCGCTTAAAGTTTGCAAAACAGCATTTGAATGATAGATATGAGTTCTGGTCAAAGGTTTTGTGGAGTGATGAAACAAAAATCAAGCTATTTGGTCACGCTGATAGTCATTACGTTTGCAGAAAGTCTGGTGAGGTGTACAAAGAAAAGAACACCATACCTACTGTCAAGCATGGAGGTGGTAATATCCTTCTATGGGGCTGGTTTTCCTCTATTGGCACAGGAAATGTAGTTCCAATACATGGCAAAATGGATTCCATAGCAAACCAAAAGATATTGGCCAGTCATCTGAAAACGTGGTTTAAAGTGCAACTGGACATTCCAACATAACAACAATCCAAAGCACACACCAAAATCTACTTCAGAATGGTTAAAGAAGAAAATCAAGGTTCTGGAATGTCCTAGTCAACGTCCCGATCTAAATCCCATTGAGAATCTTTGGTATGAGTTGAAGAAGGCTGTGCACAAGAGAAGTCCTTGGAATTTGAATGAACTGGAACAATTTTGCATTGAAGAATGGTCAAAAATCACTAAAGAATCATGCCAAAAGATCATTGACAAATATCCTAATCGTTTAAAAGAGGTTATTATTGCTAAAGGTGCCTCCTAGATATTAATTTTATTTTCCTTGTCAGGGTATGAATGCTTTTGAATTAGCATTTTTGGAGTTTTGCAAAAACCGTTGCTGAAATAAATAATTGTAGACATCTATTTCTTGTAACTTTTTTTTCTCATCCACAAAAGCAAAACTTTTGCTACAAATGATTTTTCCTATAATTATTTGTTTTCGAGAAATTTCTAGGAATTATAAATTTCCATTGAGGTATGTAAACTGTATATATATATATATAATATATATAATTTATTACCTATAGAAAATTAACTGCACACGCCTGTATTTTAAAATGTAAAATATTTTAAATGATTGTAATATTTTAGGTCTCATGCTAGCATCCTTTAGTAAGGATATTTATTCTCTGTGTATTTCAGATAGACATTGTGTGCTCCCTGCCTGGTATTTGTTGTGTCTTCCACTTCCATAGAATCATACTGCTGTGTTTCCCTTACAGGATGAACCTGTGGGAGATGGCAACGTTTTTGAAAAGTCTTGGCGTTGTTAATGCCATTAATCTTGATGGTGGAGGTTCTGCCACTCTTGTTTTAAATGGATCTCTTGCAAGTTACCCATCAGATCACTGGTAGGTAGAAAGCAATAGAAGAATTACTTTCTCTCTTGCAAGAATTCACTCTGGAGCTATTCCTAAATCTTTAACTCATTATAATCAATAGGGCCCGTTGATAAATTAATTACAAAAATAGATATACTGTCGGCTTATTGCAGTAACTTTTTGAAAAGTGTGTTAGCATATTATTCCTGTTATGTAATAACGATCGCAAAGTATGGGTTGCGGGTTTAGATTTATCGTTGTATGAATATTAAAGTTATACAGTATATTTGAGAATGTTTGTGTTATAAGATTGCGTGTATGTTATTTATAAAGTAAAATAAATATTTAATAAATAATAATAAAAGGGCTCCCGAGTGGCGCATCCAGTAAAAGCGCTCCGCGTGGAGTGCAGGATGAGCCCTATAGTCTGGACGTCGCAAGCTTGAGTCCAGGCTATTCCTTTGCCGACCGAGGACGGGAACTCCCAGGGGGCGGCGCTCAATTGGCCGAGCGCCGCCCGGGGGGAGGGAGGGCTAGGTCGGCCAGGGTGTCCTCTGCTCACCGTGCACCAGCGACCCCTGTAGTCTGGCCGGGCGCCTGCGGGCTTGCCTGTAAGCTGCCCGAGAGCTGCGTTGTCCTCCGACGCTGTAGCTCTTGGGTGGCTGCAAGGTGAGTCCGCAGTGTGAAAAAAAGCAGTCGGCTGATGGCACACGCTTCGGAGGACAGTGTGTGCTCATCTTCGCCCCTCCCGAGTCAGCGCAGGGGTGGTAGCGGTGACCTGAGCATAATAAAATAATTGGCTATTCCAAATTGGGAGAAAATAATAATAAAAATAATAGGCAACGACTAAATTTTATAAAAAAAAAAATAATAATAATAATTGCACCAAAATATATGACCAGCATAATAATATTTGAGTAGTACACTATGGCAATAGGTCTAATCCTTTTACTGTTTCTCCTAATATGCAAGTATGGCAAGAGGTATCAGCATAAATATACACAGTAGTTAAAAACAAGGTGTAACCGTGTCTAACCTTAAAGTTGGGAAGTTGTAAGCTTGTTAGATGTGGCTGCAAATCGAGTTAAACACAGGCAGGCTTAACATAGAAATGTATTGCTAAGAAATATTGCCAGTGCAACATCTGCTGTTTTTTGGAGTTTGCATCAGGAGTTCATCTGCTTGGTTTCTTATAGGATGAGTGTTTTTCAAGTTCTGGATGAAGTTATGTCACCTGTAACAGCTGAGTACATCATGTGTTATTCTTTGCTGTTTGTTTTGTGATCTAATTTTGTGCTTTCAGTGTTGATGATCCCATGTGGCGTTGCCCTCGAAGTGTATCCACTGTCCTGTGTGTGCATGAGCCGCAGTGCGACCCTGCCAACTGCAGTGGGCATGGTCAGTGTGTTCTGGGAGAATGCCAATGCACAGCCAACTGGAAAGGTCCTGCTTGTAACCTACCTGAATGTGAACCTGCAGGCTGTGGCTCACATGGCATGTGTACTGCAAGTAAGCGTCACGTGGTGCCTGTACCACTTTTGAAGCACATCAAATTAAAAACACTTTCAAATCATTAATTGATCTATTGTAAATGTATGGTTTCTCAACAACCCAGGTAAATGTCCATTGTTCTGGGGGCAACAGATCAGAGGTTAAGAATTTATCTGACATGTATGTCCCATGTGCTCCAAAGAGTATGGATGTATATAAGGATCTAGTGGTGTTGAGTATTTATATCCCTTCTTTTTTAACCCCTATCTTCAGAATCTCACAGCCAAAATGAGAATTACTACTGGCTTTAAAAATTAAGATTGCTTTAACTACAACCTTCTCTTTTTCTTTTCTTTAAACAGATGGCTGTGTCTGTGATGCTGGATGGATGGACACTAACTGCAGCGAGGGTAATAGACATTGTATACATTTTATTTAATTGTCTATATTGCCTGTTCTCTTTGTATTACCATACTGTAGATAATAAGAATTTAAACCCTCAAGTTATCTTGACCATTTTGATCATTTAATGGTGACTTTTAAAAACTCAGTTGAAAACACTCTGGGGCCTCAATAGAGCTCTTAAAATCATGTCTAGCCTCCAAGTATGTCATACACCAGTATAAGTATTAACCTGTCCAAATGCAACACTAGGAAATGATGACGGAAGCAGAAAATAATACCATGTGAACCTAAACAAGAAGACCATATTAATTAGGATTACTCTGATATTTCATACCAAGTTCATTTTTAAGTTTTAACTCTAAACCAGAAAATGTTGTTGTGTGGATTATCAATCATTTGGGGGCGGGGGGGGGGGGGGTGATTGGACATTTCAAATTGAACAGAAAATCAGGGGTAAAATTAATTGGGCACACTAAAATAAATCTAAAAAAATAGTTAATAATAATTTTAAACAGTTTTGTTGTTTTGAGTTCAGAAACATTTTTTTTTCAAATGGTTTGGTAGTCAAGACAACCAAACATAAATAATGCAATATAAAGCACAGACAATTGTAGAATAAAGGATCATCCAGTGTATTGTTGTTTGTGTTTGTCAAAAAGGATTAAATAAGCACATTCTATTTAAATCATTTTTTCAAACATTTAATTGAACAGTATGAGGTGTGTTTTGCTGCTCCTGACCAGCCTTGACTGTCAGTCATGTTACCACAAGAGCTACAAAGCAGTATGTAATTCAGTATGCTAATGTAACATTATTCATCAGGTTTCATTTGACTTTATGAAGCAAAATGTGTTAATTCTATAGGGTGATGCAAAACTTTTGGCTATAGCTGTATGTACAACTCTGAAGTATGACATATGTGCGTATATTGCATATAACAAAGAGAATTGTGGGGTTATTACACATCAGATTAGATGGTCATGTATTGCACCTTAAGGGGTGTACATTTTTGCACATTCGCACCTAATATTATTAATAATAAAAAACACAAATTCTTTTTCCACTGTATTTTAAAGAATGTCCGTTAGATTTTTACGGGCAAGACTGCAAACAGGAATGCCAGTGTGAGAGCATGTGCCTCTGCGACCCCGTGACAGGAAGCTGTAACATCACATATGAAACGAACAGGACCTTGCAGAGAGGTAGGCATGAGCACTGATCATGCTGGTGCATCTCGGTAACACAATGTCCAAAAACACAACAGTTCCTAACCATTGCGAAATGTGTTTCTTCTACTATATATTCATTATATAGTGATATTTTTTTTTTTAAAAAAGGCTGAATTATGAAATATGGAACACTATTTGGGTTTTATGGCTGTGTTACGGGGAGGTGTGACATATCAGATAAGCAGGGACTGATTATGCACATTGCACACATTTCATAATTCAGCCTCATACATGTGTACATTGAACTGCAGGAGACCGAGATGTGATTTTTAGGGATTGTAATATGATGATTGACAACCACCGATAATTCTTTCACATTTGCAAGTGGTGACCCAGGAGCTATCCATTGATTTGAGATGGTTTGACCCCTCTCACAAGTAATAGTTACAGCTTATAGGCAGCTTTTTTACTCAAGGATATATGATGATTCCATGTACGTTTCAAAACATTTACTAAATCACGATTTACTGCCTATTCCTTGTTACTTAAATTGTCTTAAATCTCTGTTTACAGCCAGTCACTGCCTGGCCACCCACATATTTGAGTCATGGAAGCGGGACGTTATTTCACAAGAACAAACTTATTTTTCAGAGTAAGTTACAATCACTGCAGTGCTCAATGACAAAATTGCCAACCTTTTGAAATAACTTGAATATGAATTGAGATGATGTGGTTAAATATCAATAATGAGGTCAGCAGTGTCCTCAGAATGGTCAAAGGCCTTGCTCAACTCCAAAGAGTTCACAACATTCACTTCAGGTGCTTCGGTCAAAGAGCAATATTACATGTTAGTAGAAGACCAGCACTCACTTCACACCTTATTTGTTTATTTTTAAAAGATGACTTTATTTATTTCTTAATTTCTAATTTTTTTAAAAAAAAAAAACATCAGACATATGAGCTGGTATTTTTGTACCATACTCTAGTAAGAAAGTCACATTTTTTATTGCAGAAGTGTTGGCTTAGCAGAGAAAGTTTGAAAACAGGAATTATTAAAAACATAATTATAAATCACTGGAAATATTTTACTTTATTCTCATGAAAATATTATTTGTAACTGGGTATGACACACCCATAGAGTCAATATGTAACATGCTTACAAATATGTAACTGTTAAATTGATCCCTGAAATGTATGGAATTCAGAGTGCTAAGAATGTTTTTGTGTTTTTTTTATTTTTTTAAACTAACTTTTGAAATGGCTGTAAAGTAAGTACAAACCAAGATAAAAAAAAATACAGCATGCATAAATATTTACACTTTAGTAAAACTAGAGATGGATATGTTTTTGAAATATGAAACCATTTTTTGTTTTATGGTCGCATCACTTTAACATGGAATTGTCATCCTTTCAAAGTGCAGATCTAAACTCTGGAAACCAAAAGCTGTAATGGCAGGCTCTCAAGAACTGCATCTTTAAATGCATTAGAGTGATTGAGTTATGTTACTATGGTTGCAATTGCTACTTGCACAGTGATGTTTTGGAACACTTTGTACCATATCTGAAAGCACTGAGCACAGAAAGTGACTAACAATTATTATAGGAAAATAATCAACAAAAATAACAAAAAACATTCTTTCTGATGGTTTTTCTAGGACAACCTGGATAATTATCACAGCCATCTTGGGGCTACTTTTGCTAACCATTACCATTGGCAACATGATCCGGATTTCTGGAAAATGCAGGCATAATAATGAGACCTCCCGTTCTCTGAATAATTACTCCTACCGTCTTCTGAGTGAAGTCAATGGAAAGTTAAACTGTGCAGAAATCCCTGAGCCAACCTCAATGGAGTGGACTAACGGAAGCATTCAAGAGTCTGTAGATTTCTGTTGAATTATACATGAAGAATTGGTTTTACATGAGCAGCCTGCTGATGAGCTCTTCCTTTAGGAAAAAAACATCTTCCACATGAATGTAACCATTGAAGACACACTGGAAGCAAAGCGTTTAATTTTTCACAAACATTGTTTCAGTACGCTAGTAGAGGAGCACAATTAAAATGTGCCGCAGAAGAGATTGTTCTTTTCGCAAAGAATACACAAAGAGATAAAGCCATTCAAAATTGCAGCTTCTGCGTTTGTCGGGAGAGTCTTGATTTTTGTGGAAGAACAGCACACCCAGCAGCTAGAAACAGACTGCATTTGCTGCTGGGTATTCTCTCCTTCAACAAGCATCATTATTCTCCCAACAAACGCAGGGCGAAGCTCTTATCCGGAATAACTCAACAGTCTTGCCTATGTGATAATTATGTATACTGCATCCTTTCCAAATAATTGCGGAGGGTAACGTGATCATAGAATCTTGACCGGGGTTGAAGGGTATTCATTTGTAGGTCCTGTGACTTCTGCAGCAGTAGCATCTTTGTTTTTTTTTTCTGAATACCTTGTTTACATTACATTGAAATAGTTTTACATTGTTCTATATCCCGCAGTATATTGGGTGACACTGAAGTAGGATTTCTTAGAATTACACTTAGAATTAACAGTGGACTTATAAGAGGATTTACTTGAAATATTCCAAAGGCTCTTATTTTAGGGTCAACATAAACCACTTTGACTGTGTTTGTGTTATTGATCTCTGTTTGCTTGCTTTTAGTATTCACTTTTGAGTGGAAGTTGTACATGCAAATGTAATTACCTGCGCCAAAACACTCAATGTATTTGTAAAAAGTGCATACTTATTTCTTAAAAAGGGCTAATTAAGATCTAAGATTAGCTTTTTTTTTATTTGGGATGTTTTACACTTTTCTTGAAGCACCCTTTGAACTATAATGACGTGAATTATAAATTAGGTGTGCCAAAAAAGTTACATCTTGTTTTATTATCCCCTGCTGGGAATCCATATCCTATAGCTGTATATCTTGAGAAATGCTGATAAATTATCATGAGGAGGTGGAGGTGCCTGTCTCCTGTCATTATGTGTTCATACAGTATCTGCCTGAAGAACCTGTCCATCTGTAAGCATGTCGCACTTTTTCATGATAATGCTTTTATATTTACAGCAGTGGCGGGAACGTCTGTTACTAATATGTAACTTCTTTTTGGGACAAAAAAATATATCTGTAGCTGTGTGTACAGTTTGTTTAACCCTGGAATACACATTGGTGTATCACGTTGCTTTATCACCCTCTGCAACTTTGTGTGATTTTAAACCAGCCCTTAAGCCTCCACTTTCATATATAGTACATTATGTGTTGCCTATTTGGTACAGTGCATGGTAAAATGTAAGTTATAGGGCATCAGATGTAACAAATGCACTATTGCCACCACCACCTTGTTTTTTTAAACTTCAGAAAAAACTCTTTACAAATAGCTGCGAAAGATTTCATGAAATAATATATTGAGAAAGATATTGAACTCACTCCACCTTGCTAATATGAGCCATAAAAAAATGTATTGACCAAAGAGCAATAAACTGACACGATGAGCTTTCAGTGCAAACCAGATCTTCATCAAGACAATTTTGGTGTGGGTGAATACTAAACCCTATTTATTTAATCAAAACAAGCTTTAAATAAACTGCTCGTTTTGTGAATAAGGCCTACACTTTGTCATTTTAGGCTTATATATTATTTAATGCAAAAAATAAAATTATATACTATGATTTTTTTTTCTGGAAACAAATGTATTTCAATTACATTCAAATGCTTACTTATTTCTGTACTACTTCAGAGCACATCAAGTTCTTTCCACTTTACGTGCTTTTAATCCGACTCTGCCATAGCATTGTTGGAAGTAGCTTTCTTGTAAATGACATTCTCTGTAATATTGCTGTTCTTAAAAATGCCAAACATGACACATGCTTGACAGTACTGACAGTTCTATGGCAGAAACTGAGCACTGCTGTTTGGACTGCTTATTTGATCTAATTTTATTTTATTTGTATGTCAACTTTGTATAGTATGTTTTAATCAGTTTCGCTACCATGCGATTCATTGCCTTGTTGAAAAGTATTTATAAAACGTTTATATGTTGTCATCCTAAAATGAATAGGTTGTACTGAAAATTGAATTAAAAGACAAATCTAAGCAGTAATATATTTTTGTATAGTATGTTTTAATCAGTTTCGCTGCCATGCAATTCATTGCCTTGTTGAAAAGCATTTACAAAAAGTTTATATAAGGAGGTTGTGTGGTCCAGTGGTTAAAGAAAGGGGCTTGTAACCAGGAGGTCCCTGGTTCAAATCCCATCTCAGCCACTGACTCATTGTGTGACCCTGAGCAAGTCACTTAACCTCCTTGTGCTCCATCTTTCGGGTGAGACGTAATTGTAAGTGACTCTGCAGCTGTTGCATAGTTCACACATCCTAGTCTCAGTAAGTCGCCTTGGATAAAGGCATCTGCTAAATAAACAAATAATATGTTATCATCCTAAATGAACAGGTTGTACTGAAAATTGAATTAAAAGGCAAATCTAAGCAGTAATATGTTTTTGTATAGTATGTTTTAATCAGTTTCGCTACCATGCAATTCATTGCCTTGTTGAAAAGCATTTACAAAAAGTTTATATGTTGTCATCCTAAAATGAATAGGTTGTACTGAAAATTGAATTAAAAGACAAATCTAAGCAGTAATATATTTTTGTTTCTTTTATTGTTGTTTAAAATAACAACTGAGTAATAACAAGATTTTTTGCATAATGTGTTGCAGATATTCATCTAATGTGAGGATCGTTTCATGATGGGTATCGGTACTACATTATTTGAATACATTTTTTTTTTTTGTTTTGGTTATTTGTTTTGTGTTTTTTTTGGTTTTTTTTAACTGTCATTCATTTAATAAAACAAGCAGAGGTTTGTGAAATCAAATAAATCGCACAAACACAATATTATTGTTAAAAAGAGTAATAATTATTAGCAATTTGCACTTCCAATGCAGGTCTCTTGGATTTCTACAGTATGTTTAGGGAGTAGATGAAGAGTCTGTACAGTATAAAGGACATGAAAGGGTAGTGTTAACATTGAACTTTGAAGCATTAGTACTTCAGTCAGGGTCAGTCAGTAAGTCTAATAATACTGGTAATCACTAGGGTAATCACTAGGGATCATGACTGCTTGTATGGGCATGGTGAGAGGTGATTACAGACAATTTGGCTGCTGATCCCGCCTGTTAAGGGGAGAAGCAGCAGCCACCGCCCTCTGAAAGAGGAACTGATCTGACGATGCAAGGGGACTGTCTGCATTGAGGTGGAAGTTGGAGGTGGAGGATAGGGTTGCAACTGGATTGTAACGGCAACGCCCAGGTAAGTTTATCTGTGATTTACATATCATACGAGGAAGTGATCTAATGAGGCAATTATTCAATAATCCTAAATGGGAGAACAATCATTCAATAAACCCTTCATAGATACACAACACAGTTTTCTAAAACACATAACACTGAATTTGATATCTTTGGATTTTTTTTCTGAGCATTGCCATGCATTTTGATATAGTTCAGTACAAACAATACATGAGCTTTGGTAATGTAACACTTGGCTGTAAATGTGCCTTCTATTTTTAGGGTCAACTGATCTTTGTTTCAAGCTTCTGAAGGTTTTCTGTTACAAGTCTGAAGTCATCATGTTGGAGTTTGTTAATTGGAGCCTCTATCACTGTGACAGTCTAATGTAATGTGCCATGTATTTGCTTATGACTGTAAGTCGCCCAGGATAAGGGCATCTGCTATGAAAATAATAATAATAATAATAATAATATGATGCATGATGATTCCAGCAGTACTGGTTGAACAAACAGAAGTGGGTAACCTCCCGGGTTGATTGTATGTGTTAATGATATGTCTGTTGTGCCCCAGGGTACTCTGTCAACTTGGAGAAAATGCGCTTGGTGGTTAGGGGGCCCTAAGTCTTACAGTAGGTTATATGCCAGTCATTCATGTCGAACTGGAACTGGCAAAGCTGAGAAAACACAAGTATAAGTATTATTTTCTCTGTAGCTTGACTTCTGGGGACCTTGCTGGAAGAAGAGGAGGAAGCAAAATGTTAGAGGAATTCTTTATACAGTGTATGCATAATATTGATTTGTGTATGTGTTTATTATCCCATAATGTGCGTCTCAATCATCACATATTACTGTTTCTGCATTCTTCATTTGCTTAGGGCCCAAAGGTAAAATGTGATGTGATGACTTAAACATGGCCAATATTCACAAACAAACAGTAGAAACATATGACTAAAAATACACACAGAGGGAAAATATAATACATTATATATATATATATATATATATGCAAACATGGAGAGTATAGAGTATTCCTTTAAGACTGCTTGTTTAATTATGGAAACTAGGCTTTTTTACATCTTAATATTTTATTGCTGTTAAAAATAAATGACCACCCAAGGGATTAAGCCCATGTACCATTAGTTCTAGCTATCCAGACACTGCTCTCTGAGTTATCAATAGCAAACAGATATTCCTAAACCATTAATGCTGGCAGGTGGATTGCAATCCAGATGTCTAAAAGCATGGCTGGGTTAAAAGAATATCTAGACAATATAGTGAAGTGCTTGGAACACTATGGGGAGGTATACAGAAGGTATAAAGAGATTTAGTGTGATTGTTCAAAACAAAGCTAACAATAATATATAGCACACACCTTGATCGTTACATATCTTGGCATCATAAGTGGCCGTAAATTCTTACTATGTTCAATAGGCATATTAAGATCTTGATGTACTGCGTGAGATGATTATCTGATGACGGTCTTTCCTGCCCTTTTAGTCAGGGTTACCACACCCACTGAGCAGGAGAAAACTCAACCTGCTGATGCAATCCAGATCCGTCATTGCTCAGGCACAGCAGTTCTTTCACAGTCCCAGATATTGAACAGACTATTTCATTCTCTAACAGAGAAATATACTTTATTACAACTGATATTTTTACTTTAATATCCAGTATTATATTCTGTTGGTGCAGAATGAATACAATAAATTAGGAACAGTCCATCTGAATTTGATCCCCAAATTAAAATCATGGTACACATTTGTTTACTGTTGGTTGGAATTTGAAGGTAATGGCGTCTTCATATATTTTTTATGTTTTGTTTTTAAGAATCATTTTGATTAATTCATTCAAGTTTTTAGTTTAAGGAAGATTTTCTCAACTTTTTGCGCGTTTGATTTTTACTTTTTAAAGCACAGTTTAAAGTAAAAGAGTGTTCCTTTTTTATATCTAATTTTGACAAAACAATGCATTTGACATCTGTTACAATTTGCTAGTAATTTAGTTCATAACCAGCTTTTTTATGGTACTCACACATGGAATGTATTAGTTATATCCTTGGCAGGGGTTCCTTCATGTATTGTTATTTTTCCTTATACTGAAGTTGTAAAATAAATAACAATGTCCACTCTTTACTCGCATACTCAAGTTGTCAATACAGGCATTAAAAATAGAATAAACTGTTTAGAAAGCATATGGAAAATGCTGTACAAAAGCACCCAGATCTTCCTCTGCCTAGATATTCCAAACATTAACCTGGTTCCACAAGAAACACAGACAAGTTCAGAGAAGTGCGTCCAATCATCCAAAAATAACTTGGCTTTGTGTCGCTGTTAAACAAAAAATAAATGACCTGTATTTATCTCTTGGTGAAATAACATTACATGTGTTGCTTGTATAGCCTTTGCATGGAACAAAAAATGGACATTGCTCTACAGGCAGATTGGTGAGTAAACAGTAATCTGCTGTTTCACTGCACTTTTGAGGATCTTTTAAAAATGACTTGAATCTACTTAACAAAGCTGCAGCTTGAAGAAAAGAATAAATGGATGTCAGCATTATACTTTTTCTAAGGGTGCAAAATGATCATATCTGAGGTTGGTTATTATAAATCATGATTTGAAACAACTCTGAATTGAACCTCGTCTACCTTTTTTTTTTTTTGCTATATGTTCTCCTTTTCCAAATAGAGATGAAAAAATTATCATTTTAAAATGTCGACACTGCATCATGATAGACAGAAAGGTAATTTACACTCCACAGGTCAGCCTGAGTATTCATCTAGCAGGAACTTGAGTCTGGTCATGTGCATTGAGGCACCCTCGGTAGAAGTCTAAACAAACAAACAAAGTATGATAGTGTAAAACCTCCCTTACTTTATTTATTGCATTATAGCCAACGGTAATAAAACTACAAAGCGGCATGTAATTCAATCTGCTGACGTAACATTATTCAGCAGGTTTAAGTCGACTTTATGAAGCAAAATATGTTGGCCATAACTGTAGATCTAGATTTGGTCCCCTGGTGCAAACATGGACCCGCTGTATGTTTGCTTAATGTGGCTTGAAACGTGTTCATTGTTCACTGTTTCAGTTTCTTTATTGACAAAATTGATTTTTCTTGATAACCTTTGAAAATATTGGTTTGTTTTATTAAAGATAATTTGTAATTTAAAAAATTTAATTTTCCAAATACAATTGTATTTTGTATTGAAATTACTGTGTATCCAAAGTAGTTTGTATTTAGATTTTTAAAAAATCTGAGTATTTTGTATTGAAATACATTTACCAAAGTATTTTGCCCAAGCCTGATCCTCCTGCTATAATTATACATATTTATTCTGTAAGAAGAATGTGTTTCTCTGATAAACAAACACTGCAGTCTTGAGTAGTGAAACAGTCTCCTGATGCAGAAGTGGAAGTCACACCACTGTACCCACTGACCAGCTTCTCTGCAACTTCTTTGAACCCAAGAGGTCACAGTACTTCACAACACATATACGAGAACCTTTTTGGGGCTGAGTTCCATACCAGCACATAAAGTTTTTCTGCCAGAGGTGATCTGGTTCATCACATTACTCAAAATTAAAAATACATTATTATTATTATTATTATTATTATTATTATTTATTTCATAGCAAGCTATTTTTTAAAAAAAATGCAACGACTGCTTATTTGTAACATCACTTTCTCTAGTTTTATGTTTACTAGTCAAGTCTACCTGGGATGTTCCTGGTGACATTTATTGAGTAGTGTTTTTTTTTTGTTTGTTTGTTTTGTTTAATTTAGTGGGCGCCAATTATTTTTATTGTTTTCTCCCCAATTTAATAGTGTCCAATTATTTTTAGGCTCAGCCCACTGCTACCACCCCTGCACTGACTCGGTAGGGGCGAAGACGTCCTCTGAAATATGTGCTGTCAGCTGCCTGCTTCTTTACATACTGCAGACTCAACATGCAGAGCTACAGCGTCGGAGGACAACACAGCCCTGGGCAGCTTACAGGCAAGCCTGCAGGCACCCGGCCAGACCACAGGGGTCGCTGCTCTGGGGGACGGGCCATGTCAGCTTTCATTTTCATTAATTTTTCAATATTTGGGGGTAGGTGGCAGTGCGCCACTGTGGGGTGTGTTAATCATTTATTATTATTTCCATTCATGATTTGACGGCACTGGGATGCATGTAACTGTTCATGTTTTTCTAGCTGGCCTCGTGCAGGTAGCTGGCGAGCACCCACGGATGAGGCCTGCGACCAAATTTATCTTTCACAGGACTGAGCGCCCATCACAATCATCGGGCCCTGAGCGCCCATCACAGTCATCGGGCCCTGAGCGCCCATCACAGTCATCGGGCCCTGAGCGCCCATCACAGTCATCGGGCCCTGAGCGCCCATCACAGTCATCGGGCCCTGAGCGCCCATCACAGTCATCGGGCCCTGAGCGCCCATCACAGTCATCGGGCCCTGAGCGCCCATCACAGTCATCGGGCCCTGAGCGCACATCACAGTCATCGGGCCCTGTGCGCCCATCACAGTCATCGGGCCCTGTGCGCCCATCACAGTCATCGGGCCCTGAGCGCCCATCACAGTCATCGGGCCCTGTGCGCCCATCACAGTCATCGGGCCCTGAGCGCCCATCACAGTCATCGGGCCCTGTACCTTCAATTTAAAGCCTGAAGGTGGAGTTCCACAACAAGACAATGTTCTAACCCTAACCCTAACCTAACCCTATCTGTAGTCTAAAATGATTGCATATCCTAAAAAAAATGTTATCCGATAAAATGGTGTAGAAGCACAACACTAGTATATACCTGGATTGTGACCCACAACCAGCATGTGGCTGACATCCACACTGCAGCCCTGCATATACTGAATGTAAGTCTGTTATCTTTACAGACGAAGTTTGAGGCTACTCATTGGTACAGTACAGTTGAACCTACAATATTTACAAATACACGGGACTAAATGCAATACTTTCCTTAAGATGTTCCTGATATGTTAAAACAAGCACTTTTTAGTGGCTGAAGAGTATTCCCATTCCCCATTCATGTAATTGTTCCAGTACAAATGCACAGCTCCAAATCGCATTGCCTCATTACACAAAGATATTATTTTTTATATATGTTATATTTAATAGCCGATTTTGGCACAGCAACATACTTGAAGTTGTGTGTTTGTACTGTGACAACCAACTTCTGAATTGGTTTTATTAATAAAAACATATTTTGTAAATAGTACACATATTTTGAAAAAACATTAAAAAGTTAAAACTTTGTAAACAGCTCTTGTCCAGACAAGCTTACAAATACTATAGCTGCAATGTCAGCAAATGCATATAGCTGTAAGTGTCAGAACAGCTATGTCTACACATTCCCGCCCTGTACTTCCTGCTGTCAGCTAGCTGATGTAACTTAGAAGTGTGTTGTGTTCATTCTTCCAAACATTTCAACCATATATGTAGTGAAGCCAGTAGAAGTTCATGTCACAAATTCATACAGGGAAATCCAATTAAGTTTACAGTACATACTGTAAAATAAACCATTGCTCTCCTGGTTTCTGGTGTTATATAACCCTTCATGGAATTATTTAAAGGTAATTATGTGGCCCACTTCATTTTGTTTTATAATACAGTACTTACATTTTTACAGTACATAAAGATTGCGCGTTTTTAGGTTGAACTGGTAAAAGAACAGTTTAAGAAAGAAAAAATATATATTTTAATTAAGTATTTGATTCACTTCATAATTAATAAGTAACGTGGGAATGTTAAATATTTCATTAAGTTGGTATTTGAGTTACTGATGGCACTGCAATCAATTTGGAAACAGGCTGCAATTATACTGTACAGCTATGTTCAACAGTTTTGTTTTTTTTTGCATCAACTATAATTTTAGGATTGAGACATAATTAAAATATATATATATATATATATATATATATATATATATATATATATATATATATATATATATATATAGTCACCTCCAAAATTATTGGCACCCTTGACAAAGATGAGCAAAAAAAGACTGTATAAAAATAAATAATACCAGTACTGAGCTATATTGTAATTTTCCAACATGTGGAATATATTTGACTTTATTAATGATTCAATGGAATCAACCAAAATTACACATTTCTCAAATTATAAATTTATTTCCAAAAAAATGGTGTCACAATTATTGGCACCTTTATTTTCAGTACTTTGTGCACCCTCCCCTTGCAAGGATAACGGCACTGAGTCTTTTTCTATAATGTTTAATGAGATTGGAGAACACATTGGGAGGGATCTTAGACCATTCCTCCATACAGAATCTTTCCAGATCCTTGATATCCTTCGGTCTGCGCTTATGGACTGCCCTCTCCAAATGAAACCACAGATTTTCAATGGGGTTCAAGTCCGGAGACTGAGAACGCCATTGCAAAATGTTGATTTTGTGGTCAATTAACCATTTCTTTGTGGATTTTGATGTGTGCTTGGGGTCATTGTCTTGCTGGAAGATCCACTTGCGGCCAAGCTTCAGCCTCCTGGCAGAGGCAACCAGGGTTTTGGCTAAAATGCCCTGGTACTGGGTAGAGTTCATGATGCCGTTGACCTTAACAAGGGCCCCAGGACCAGTGGAAGCAAAACAGCCCCATAACATCAAAGATCCACCATGATATTTTACAGTAGGTATGAGGTTCTTTTCTGCACACGCATCCTTCTTTCGACGCCAAACCCACCGCTGGTGTGCATGGCCAAAGAGCTCTATTTTCGTCTCATCTGACACCCGGTTCCAAGTGCCAATGCTGTTTAGCAAACTCCAGGCGCTTATGTTTGTTCGTTGCTCTCAATAATGGCTTTTTTTCTGGCAACCCTTCCAAATAGCCTATTGGCATGAAGGGGGCATTTAATTGTAGATTTGGAGACTTGGTGACCCCAAGATGCAATCAAGTTCTGTAATTCTCCAACTGTGGCCCTTGGATTTCCCTTTGCCTCCCGAACCATCTGCCTCACTGTGCGTGGGGGCAAGATACACTTGTGTCCTCTACCAGGCTAGTTTACCACTGTTCCAGTCATTTTTAACTTCTTAATTATTGCCCTTATAGTGGTAAGTGGTATATTTAGTTTTTTAGCTATTGTTTTGTACCCATTGATTTGTGAAGGTTAACAACCATTTGTCTCTTTTCATTTGTGAGTTCTTTGCCTTTCCCCATAGTGATGGATGACAAATGGACCTACAGACAATATATACAATCTGTATAATCACATCTCTCTGCCTCAATAGAATTTAAATGATCATGTTAGTAGCAGGGAATGACAAACTATGCATGGAGGTAATTGTCATTTTAAAAGCTGTAATCTGTATTACATACAGCATTGACAGCAGTTGTAGGTTAATTGTCCCAAACATTTTCTTTCTTTTTTTTTGTATTACTGTTAAAATATTTCTCCATCTCACCCCCTCAGAAAGTTCCCCGTTGCTTCAAAACAGACAACACACTGCACCCATAAATAATACTGTACATGCAAACATATATAGTGATACAGAAAAGTTACGGATATTGAATTTGACGCACACTGGGGTAATAACAGTAATGTCCAATACTCCAGTCTGATAGTGGATACCTCATAGTTTAGCCTAACAAGAGCTCTTTATTTAACTCAGCAATACCAGTTTCTTATTGTCCTAACGCAACCCTCCCTCTCAAGTTCCTGCTTCGGGTAGTTGCCCAGACTTGTGCAGTTGCTCGCAGGCAGATCACGTGCGTTAGTGACAGCTTTTAGAAAGATCCTATTGGTCAGATGGTTGTCGGCGAAGATCTTGCCATAGGCCTGGCGAAAAAAAAAAAAAAAAAAACGTCAGCACCGATCAGCTGTTAATTTTCCACAACAATAACAAAGGGATCAGTTTGGACCTAGAGAGAGAGAGAGAGAGTAAGGAAAGTTATGCACGCTACAGGGTCCAGCAACTTACGTTTCTTCTGAGAAGAAAATCTTATTTTTGTAACATATATTTTTGTTTTGTTTTTCTACCTCAAAGTATAAACTATTCAAGATTGTACCTACCTGTTTAAGAAAAGGACGGCAATGAAAAACAACACTCTGCAGGTCAGTGCTCTTTGTGTTTATTAATAATAATAATAATAATAATAATAATAATAATAATAATAATAATAATAATAATAATAATATAGCCATAGATTTATTGCAAAAAAAAAATGAAATCTGCTAATTAATAGTGTAGTCATCGAGATTAAACGATGTTGTGTTTAGGGAAAGTGGTTAAGTGGTTGGTTGGACAATGTTTTTCAAAGTACTGCATTTATGTTGCATTAGCTGTATTAAAACAGTGATCTTTCGGTTCGTATTAATAATTTAAAAGAGGAATGTTGTTATCAATGTACGAAAGGCGACATTGTTGTTGTAGATAGACTGTATTCAAACAGTTCTAGTCGCAGCCGTCCGCCCAAGGGTGTTGGGTTACTTTTTAGTATTTTTTTCCTCTGGGGCCAGACAGCCCTCCTCTGGCAGGGAACAGTACACAATGAACTGTTTTTAGGCGTAACTAAACATAACTCAAGCGGACCTTTGCGGCTTTCCTGTTGTAGGTCTGAAGGCTAGAAATAACATCGTACGCAATTAACAAACAGACACGCTGACTACCCGGATGGTATAGTTTTAATCCGGGGCAGGAGAAGACATAAAAACTAATTATTTAATGTATGCATTCATGTAGAATAGAATATTCCAAATTATCATATTCATTTTAATGAAAAGAAAACCCTGTGTATCTGTAGTCTGGATATTATTAATTTAACTAGGTAGGATTCAATAAGTTTATAGACTTTTTGTCCTTGGCCCGTCACCAGCGTTCCAGGGGGTTGCGTTCATCGCCGTTAGTAATAGTATTTCGTGCAGTTAAAGCAGCCTTACCGCATAACTAATTTCATACGCTGAAAATACGGGTTTTGACTTGAAAAATCTATTTAAATTGGGTGTATGGAGAGACAAAAACAGAGCCTCAAAACACCGACGTAATACACAGTGATATTGTAACATGGGAAATTATTCCAATAGCGTTATCCATGATTGGTATGCCTTGTGCACCCTAAACAATATGTTTTAAACATTTTAACCCACCATTTTTGACGCAATCTGTATCATCTTGCCAACAGGATATTGTTTGTTATATGTGTGTTCGTTAATTCATCTATTTTTAGACCGCTCATTGAAATAGCATGTTACCTAGTTTGCAGCTGGATTGGCTGGGGTAAAGGTTTCAAGCATGTACTGTTTGTATTTTAATTCCTTTTGTCAGCTTGAACAGGTGCACATGATAACACAGAAACTGTTTTGCATAGATTTTAAACAAGCACACAGAACCAAACAGACACAGCCATGAACAAAGGCATACATTACTCCCTGCCATTTGCTCCAGAAAGGACACAGCTGTCGTTTTGCTAAGCTGTAAAGAAGAGGGAAATACCTTTTGGACAGCATCCAATAATTAAAACGGGCGGAACCTGTGAAAAAGGTGCAGCACACAGGGTCATTAAAGTGACAGTACTTAGTCATTGTGGTTTTCTAAATTCCACAACAACCTTAAAGAAAACTGTAATGACAACTAACAAGGTCTTGTTAGCTGAGAAAATATTACATGATGCTGGGTTAAACTTTAAACAAAATATGTATTTCTTATCTTATGATTATACATGATGGTTTTTGATATTTAACAGAACTCAAACAAAAAGTAAATGAAAAGACCAACACCTCTATTCCAGTCAGTTGTGAAGAGGCTGTTATTTAAGCACACAAATGTGTGGGCAAAGTCCTACCTTTTTGGGGTGCTGTATTGTGTGACGTGTGTAATAACCCACCATCATAAAAGGCTAAAACAGTTCCCTAAATTGAAGGTCTTACAGTGTCACATGCACCTATAAATCTTTGCAAGACTCTATTTACACTCCACCTACATTGTATATGTACGTTTTAAGAAGATTACAGGGTCTGATGCATTGTTGCTTTTGTCCTTTTCTTGCAGGGGTTTGCACAAGTTATCTGAACTGTGAATGAACTTCAACAAGCTTCCCTGAGATGAAATTGTACACCTATGCACTTTAATATCTTACCAGCTGTCTGTCTGAGCAGCTCCAGTAGCTGACTTTGAGTGATTTCAGTTGTCCACAGAAAAACAGTTGTTGTTGCCAAAGTCTTTGTTTCTTAACAATGTTCCAGAGGTTTACCAGCACTCTTTTTGGACATGCTGAAGATGGAAATGACTGTAAAACAGAGCCTGATTTTAATGAAAAGGAGGATGATGACGAATGGATTCTTGTTGATTACTTAGGTAAGAGATCAAGCAGCAGGGGCTATGTCGTGTATAACTTAATGCATTGTGTGTATAGTGTCTCTTGTAAGCGGAACATCAGATGACCATACATACAACATGCAATTTTGACAGTCTCTTCTCATACGTCCCTTATAAATGACTTGTTTTCAAATGTAGATACTTACATTTTTATTCAGGTTGAATTTTATCATAATTGTCAGTTTACATTTTTTATGAGAAACAAAAGCAAGGTGATCCACCACTGACATTTTAACCTTATCTCCGTATTGTGAATAAGGTTTGTTTGGGAAATACATCTTTTTGCTCTGGGATGATGTATTGCACTTTTTTTTAAATCGACAAACTTTATTCAGTATAGGAAACCCAAAGTAATCTTTAAAAAGTGTATCCCTCCATAACCATGTTTTTCAAACCCTGGAAGGTTTTTGAAGTTTGTGACTGCCTAATATGCGTCATAGTTCAATGCTCAAAGCCCTTAAACTATAAATAGGAATCTTTGTTGCCTGCAGCTTTTATTCTCATCCCAGAAATGTCTAGCTTCCCCTCCTACTAAAGGGGTAAAATAAAAATAAAGGGCATGTATTGTGTGTACAAAAAAAATAGTCACAAGCATCCTTCTTGCAGTTTTAACATTTGGCCACTGGTTAGCACAGCATGCTTACAAAAAATAAAATAAAATAAAAAATGTTAGCGGTACAAAATAATGAAGTGACATAAAATGGGTAAATAATCTGTTATCAAAAACAGGGTTGTTTTGCAAAAGCTGAAACTGCTACAGTGGGTTTTCTGGACCTCACACTAGGGAAAACAGCTTCTTCAGCTACTGTGGGTTTTGTAACCCATCTCAAAATGACATTTGCTTTGTATTCATTATTGTTTTTTTTTGTTGTTTCCCCCCCCCCCCCCATTTTTTCCCCTCATTTCTATTTCGGATTATTTTCCTGTATTCCATTTCATTTTGCTGTTGCTTTCTACCCCTGCACCACCTTCCCTACTTCCTTCTCAATGCAATCCCGTCCTGCTGTTCAGTCGATGCTTGCACTACTACCTCTAGAGAAGAAGCAGACGTCTATGAGAAGGATGCTTCTTCACTGGACTGCCCTGCCCTTTTCTCCTCCTCCTCTTCTCTAGAGTTCACTGGTGACCCCAGTGACCCTGTCTTTCTCCAGCTTGACTGCTGTGCTTTGGAGGAGAGCTGGTTTATTACCCCTCCCCCCTGCTTCACTGCAGGTGGACACACCCCTGTCCTGGTAGAGGCCAGCCCCATGGAGAACCTCCTCATCGAGCACCCCAGCATGTCTGTGTATGCTGTAAACTTCCGCCACGACGTGAAGGAGACTACAGATAAATCCATTTTCAGGTACAGTATCTTAATATTACCATTCTTTTCCCATGGTTATGCTACGCATTTACCATCATTGACCCTGTTTTGCCGTACTTTGCTATTCTTTACAATGCTTAGTTGTGCTTTACCATGCTTTTACTATGCTTTATTACGCCTTGCTATGCTGTTAATGTGGGATTTATAAGGGCTGCCCAATTCCTGGGATTCCCTTTCTCAGAAATGCACTGGGGTTTTAAAGTGCACACTTGTTATTTTACAATTTGACACAATTCGTGAATTTGGTGAGTGCATGGTCAAACAGTGCTTTACTGTATAAGGCTGAGCAAAAGTCTGGCCCTGGAGTGTAATATTTCAGTGGCTCACATTTATGCCAGTTTATTGTGACGAAAATGAATAGGGTCACAGTTTGTGGTCTACTATGTTATACTGGACATCATTTTAAGTAAAATACAAAAGATGTTACATTAATTTTATATAAGAATCTTAGGTTGTTAGTCCACATGTCCTTCCAATCAATTTGAATTACATTATATCTGTGTATCTAGTTGTGAAACTTGGTGTCCGTACTGTGATGTAGAGGTGGAATAAAATTATATTTAAGTTACCTGTCTTTCCTAAAACATTGACTTATTGCAGGATGGAAGCACAGTGTAAAAGGGGCCAATCTTTTAGCTGCTATGCAGCTGCGATGGCTGCACACACCAGTTTCCTTGAACAAACCAAGCACACACGGCTCGCTCAACGCACCAAGGAGAACGTAGAGAGGCCCCACTTGACCCGTAACGCCCTTCGTCGCCAAAATCTTGCCAGGGATTGCCACTCTCGCCAAGCTAAACAACATGGATTCTTGGTACACCAGCCCAGCCAGAGGCAGTTCAACTATTGATAGTGTACTAAGCTAATTTGTCTCTGTATCAAAGATGTAATCAGTTTTTTTTTCAGCTCGCAGGTCACATTACTTAGTTTGCTAATATAAAATGTTTAGAGTTTCACACAATTTAAAAATGTTCGGTTGAATATCACTTGACACCTTGTTAAAATTGTGGACTTTTACTGTGCTATATTTAAAAAAAAAAAAAAAAAAAAAAAAAAAAATCCAAAAATATTTTTAAAAGGAAAAAAAGGTTTTAAAAAATAGTGTATATAAATATTACATATCAATATGAACTTGGTGTATGTGTGATAAATATTAATGTCTGTATGTATGTATGTATGTACTGCGTACTCAACATATTAACATGGTATGCATGACTGTGTAAAAATAGTGTCCAGAAAAGTGAAAACAGTGTGTTTCATTCTGTTTTTCATAATCACTTGTTTTTGATTTACAATAAAACTCAGGATCAGAATGTTTCAGCTGTACAGTTTATTAAAAAATTAATTACTTGACAGCAGTTCAATGTGTAAATAAACCATCCAAATGTCACATAAATGTCACATATTGTGTTTGACATATCACTTTAAAAGCATGTATCTATATGTAAATGGAAAAAAATATGTGCATTGGCCTAAGGACTGTGAGGAACTACCGTGTATTTTGTTTCTAAAACCTTGTTGACTGTTGAAATCTGATGAGAGAACATTGTGATTTTTTTTTTTTTTTTTTTGTAACATAAATACCACAGAATTATGGTAACAAAAAGTATAAATCACTTTAATTATAGGTTTCTATTTTCCAACTTTTTTATTCTGTATAGGGATCCAATGATTGAATAATACAGATCTGAATATTTAAACTGGTATCACAGACTATTCACCTCCATTTTTAAGAATTTTAGTTTATTCAGACTAGTCAGTGACTTGGGACTACATTGGAAGGATAGACAACACTGCCTGTCCAAAAAAATTATTATTACTTGTAAACGTATTAACCAGTGGAGCCCTGATGAAACTGTAAATGTGTTACACCTCTGTAGCAATGCAGGTATTTCTGTGTTCGATTTAAATAAGTACATTTTGCTTTCAGGGAAACATGTCTTCATTTGGTTAAAGGTACCAAATGCAATTGTATCATACTTGTGAAACATGCTCTACACTATTTTAGTTTTAGTTTTTTTTTTTTTTTTTTTTGCATGGTTAATCTGTATAAAACACTAATCTGTTGTATTATGTATTCTTATGTATTCTATATATATAATGTGTGTGTGTGTAACATTTGTTACTGATTTGTAATATGTTTGTACATTTTGTTCACAGAAATCATGTTTTTATTTTCTCAGTTGTGAATCATTACAGCATTGTTGTAACTTAAGGTCAAAAGAGACACAGGGAATGGAAGACAGCATTCAGAACTGAACAGTTACTATATATTGCTTGAAGGAAACTTTTTTTTAGTTGTCTCCTTTTTGTTATTAAACAGAGATATTGCCTTTCATTCTGTTATGGACAATGTGCCTTTCAGGTTAACAGTTGTACAACAGTGCACCATAATGAAGAACTTGAACTGTCCAAAGGGACAACACACATGAAAGCCACATAATGAACTATGCACAAAAGGCAGCTTGTTCCTTGAGTCACTTTTTCTGTACAGCTTTTATATACAAAGTGTAGCAGATCTTTTTCTTCTTCTTATTATTATTGTTAAAGTGCGAAGATAATTGAACTGTTTGTAATTGGGCATTTCTAGCCAAGTAGTGGACTTTGCTTGATTGACTGTGTTTACCGGAATAATACAGCACTTTGCCAAAAAAGTGTAGGGTTGTTTAGCATTAACTGTTATTTATCTACTTGCTGATCTCATTATACTTATTTGTACGGTTAATTAAATTGTGCCATTTGCACTACCTGAAACTTAACATGTAGAAAAGTGTTTTTATGATCAGAAAATGTGCAAGCAAGAGAGAGAGATAATCTGTTTCAAAACTGTAATCATGGTTTGTGTAATTGTTACGTAAACATCCATTTGTCAATAAATGTACCATTTATAAAAAATAAATACAAAGTTTGATGCATCTGTACCTTTCTTCCTGGTTTCCCCCTAACTTTACCTTTTTGGTGCATATGTACTGATAAAACTTGATTGTATAGAAAGAGAAACATCTGTAATTAGTATATCTAATATGCCAGCCACACTCACTTTTGATAAAGCATATCATAAAAAGGACTATAAAAATATAAATCATTAAATCATGTAATAGTGGCCAGTAAATTTAGATCATTAAAATAATAAATGTATATAATTGAGTTAACTTAAAGGGGGAAGTTTCATGTAAACATTTGTATCTTGCTTGAATGCTGCTCACCGGTTAATAACTACTGCATGCACTTTTTTCTGACTTGAAAATCCCCTTGCATGTTTAGCATTATGAGTTTTTTCTCACTGCCATGAATAAGAGCCACTTGCTTCGCATTCCCAAAATGCAGTGCCAACTACAGTTCTAAATTTGTGCATAACACAATCTGTACACAAAACCGGGACCAACCACCTACCAAAATCAAGAGAGAGGTATTAAACTAGAGAAAACGAGTCTGTTTGACCTGTCTTTCATAGCACCTGCAGTTGTAAGATGTGAAAATAAAGGCTGTGTTTTGTGAATAGGGTTCACAGTCTGATACCACTGAATAAGTACCAAAGATAATATCAACTAGCAGGTCAGATTGCTTGTTTGTTTGTTTAGAGGCTGATTTCACAGACCAAGATTAGAACTAATCTTGAATCTAAGGTAACTTTAGGTAGTCCAAGATTAGTGCTAATTGGGATGTGTGAAACCAAACATGGATGTTGTATAGAGGCCATTTTTTTTTCACGACTAATGTCTGGGCAAACTTTGCTAAGCTGGTCAATGTTTTGCTGTTAAAAGTAATGGGTGGGGGTGTATTATCCTGTTGAAATGTAAGGTATGGGCCATCAAAGTGATTTTGTCAGCATACCCTTGGGCTGTTGGTGTCCCTTCATGAAATACGTAACTGTGTCAAAGCATGCATCCCCAGACGCTTGTTACTTTACAGGGATGTGAGGATCCCACACTGGTGGCATGGAGTTTCGTTCAGTTTGCATTAAGATTTCCATTACACGAGAGTAGATGTTAAAACTTCATGCTGATTTGAACTCGGCTCTCGCTAAGATAAGCACCAACTAAGACATAGCTTTATAGTAAACTAATGTGATCCATCTGTGTCTCCATCCATATGATGATGTAGATATCCTTCTGTCTGGTGTTGATGGCTGAAGTGTAATGCTGGCTCCAGGGATCAGCTTATTGCCTCCCTAGCGCATCAGCACACACAACGGCTGCGATGCTGGCTCCAGGGATCAACCACAGTGCGGCCTCCCCAGCGCATCAGCATGACAACCGTCTGGATTGAGCTAAGTAGGGTACATCTCTGGGGTCTTCAAGTGGGCACCTTCCATCCTCTGTGTTTCGTCGACTAGCCCACGACACCTCAAGAGGGCTCGACGGTGATTCTGGCGTCCCAGCATCACCCCCCTCCGTCCCCCACTCAGCTCAGCCCAGCTTACTTACCCGTACATCAGCGTTTCTTTCTTTCTATTGTGCTTGAGATCCCCAGCCAGAATCTTTCCGTCTCAACCACAGCCAGTTGCTGCTCCTCTCTGCTGCTTCAGATAAGTTCTTCACTGTGCGACACAACTCTTGGCCACTGAATCCGACATCTCTGAGAAACCGAGTTGTAGAGTGTGCCACAAATCCTTGACAACCCACCTCCACTGGGTAAACCCGGACTCTCCATCCTCGCTGTTCCGCTTCAGTGGCTAGTTGAGCATACCGCAGTTTCTTCCTCTCATATGCCTCATCTACAGCATCCTCCCATGGCACTGTTAACTCTACCAGGTGAACAAGGCGTGCTGATCCAGACCACAAGACAATAGTCAATGGTCGAAGGTTAGTGGTGGCAATCTCAGGTGGAAAAATAAGCCATTGACCAACATCTGCCAGCATTTTCCAGTCTCTAGCAGCTTCCAGTTGTCCTGGGCGAGGATTGATTTTAACACCTTTTCTTGGTGGTTGCTCTCCTGGACGGAGGAATGTTGTCTTTTGTGTGTAATGTTTTGATGGAACAGGTGGCAACTTATTGGTCATGTTACGCTTGTCTTCCAATGCTAAGGCCAAACATCACAGCACCTGGTCATGGCACCAAATAAACCGTCCTTGACTAAGAGCCACCTTACATCCTGTCAAAATGTGCCTTAATGTTGCAGGTGATGAACACAAAGGACATGAGGGATCCTCTCCTACCCAGAGGTTTAGGTTCTGTGGTGATGGGAGAACATCATATGTTGACCTGATGAGGAAACTGATCCTGCTCTGTTCCATTGACCATAGGTCTTGCCAGCCAATCTTGCGTTGTTCCACACTCTCCCATCTCATCCATTCTCCCTGCTTGGCCTGGGAAATGGCCTTTATGCACCTCATTCTCTCCTCCTGCTTTTGCACCTCGTTGACTACCATCTTCCTCCGTTGAGCTAGGGCTGCCTTGTGCCATGTAGGAGGAGCTGAACTGAGACCAAGACCCCCTCTTCCATGCTGAACTTGCCCCATGATATCACCAATTCGAAGGGCAGCCTTTGCATCCTCCACAGCTTTCTTTGCCGCCCACTTTCTTCCAGTTTTCAACACAGGTGCTGCCTCCCTTACGCATTTGTCGCGTGACTCTACTAATGTAATTTCCAGTCTAACCTTGGCGCACTTAAACTCCTCGGTTAGAGTGGAGACTGGTAGCTGCAGTATTCCTTTACCATAAAGTCCCACTCTGCTGAGGCAGCGTGGAACTCCCAACCATTTCCTGATGTATGAACTGATTAAAGCTTCCAGCTTCTCTACTGTTGTCAAAGAAACCTCGTACACAGTCAGTGGCCACAGCAACCTCGGCAGTAGACCAGACTGAAAGCACCAGAGTTTTAGTTTGCCTGGTAAAGCGCTGCTGTCTATGCTCTTCAACCCTTCCACTGCTTGTTGTCTAACTTCTCCCACACGAACTGTGTCCTTTAGATCCCCGTCGTACCATTTCCCAAGACTCTTCACTGGCTTCTCAGACACTGTTGGTATTGCCTCACCATTAATGAAGAATGTTTTATCTACTACTTTACCTTTAATTATAGAGATGCTCCTTGATTTAGTGGGCTTGAATTGCATTCGTGCCCATTCAATGTTATTGGTTAATTTGCCCAATAACCGATTAGTGCAGGCTACTGTTGTTGGGCAGCAGTGTGGAGTAGTGGTTAGGGCTCTGGACTCTTGACCAGAGGGTTGTGGGTTCAATCCCCAGTGGGGGACACTGCTGTTGTACCCTTGAGCAAGGTACTTTACCTAGATTGCTCCAGTAAAAACCCAACTGTATAAATGGGTAATTGTATGTAAAATAATGTGATATCTGTATAATGTGAAATAATGTATATGTGATATCTTGTAAATATTGTAAGTCGCCCTGGATAAGGGCGTCTGCTAAGAAATAAATAATAATAATAGTCATGGTTGTCATGTCATCCATGTATGCTCGAATTGGTGGTAGTCGCATTCCAGAAGCCAAGCGCTCTCCTCCCACTACCCATTTTGATGCCCTAATGATTACTTCCATTGCCATGGTAAAAGCCAGTGGAGAAATGGTGCATCCTGCCATTATTCCAACTTCTAGGCATTGCCATGTAGTGCTGAATTCTGAAGTTGAAAAACTAAATTGCAAATCTCCAAAGTAGGCTTTCACTAAATTTGTTATTGTCATCGGTACACTGAAAAAATCAAATGCTGCCCAAAGAAGTTCATGTGGCACTGAACCATATGCATTAGCCAAATCCAGGAATGTCACATGGAGCTCCTTCCTCTCCTTTTTAGCTGATTGAATTTGTTGCCAGATCACACTGATGTGTTCTAAGCAACCTGGGAAACCTGGAATGCCCGTTTCTTTAATAGGTAAATTGACAATCTCTGAGCAATAATGCTGAAGAAAATCTTGCCTTCTACGTTTAATAGGGAAATAGGGCGAAACTGACTGATGCTTGTAGAATCTTTTTCTTTAGGTATAAAGACTCCACCTGCTCGGCGCCATGCTCTTGGTACAACCTGTTTTTCCCATGCCACTTTCATCAATTTCCACAGGATTCGTAGAACTCCTGAAGCACTCTTGTACACTCTGTACGGAACTCCATTAGGCCCTGGAGATGACGAAGCCCTTGCTTTTTTCACAGCTCGCTCTACTTCTTTCCACTTAGGTGCACAGTCATCCATTTGGTATTCTGGTGGATTGATAGGTGGGATGTCTGAAGGAATTGACATAGGCTCCTGCCTTTTTGAATCTTTATGTGTTTCCTCCAAATATCTCTCCAGCTCAAACTTAGATGCTTTTAGTGTGCCATTCTTCTCACTGGTGAATAACTTCTTTACAAATTTGAATGGGTCTTTATAAAAGTTAGTTCTCACATGCTCCATCTTTTTGTAGCGTTTCCGTAGGCGCTCAGCTCTGCGCAATGTTGCAAGCTTATCTTTTATGACCCTTTGTAAGAGATTGAGTCCCTCCTTCTGACTTTGTTCTGCTCTTCTCCATTGCTTCTTCAGCTGTCTCCTTTCTCTAACTAAGCGTTCAATCTCCTGCTGCCATCTAGACTTTCCAGGAATAGTTTGTACTTTTTCCTTCCTTTTTTCAACTCCAAACCTCTCGCTTCCATATGCATAGATGATGTCCCCAAATTGATCCAGCTTCTTTCAACTGTTCCACTTAACCTTTCCAAGGCAAAGCAGAGATCTGTGTTTACTGTGTCCCATGCAGTTTTCTCACAAGCTCTTGGCCATTTAACTCCAGGCTTGTGCCCGTTGAGGTTCTTTTCTCTGTTATGCTGGTTTGTCTGACTGGGTTCACAAGGATCATAAGATTCATCACTGACTGTATCCAGGCAAGTCCTCCTCATGTCTATGACAGGGGTGCTGATATCCTGCGAACTGTGGTTTGCTTCCTGTCGCTGGATTTCATTCAACTGACTTGACTGACTTCGTAAGAAGTACTGATCAATGCGAGGCCCTTGTCCCTTCTCCCTCAAGCATTTCATTCTCCCTTGATGAATCTTCAAACCCCTGACCGTTGTCGCCTTGCTCCAGCCGCAGACACAAACCTGGAGTTCCATGTCTTTGCTAACTGCAGATCTTGAACTAGTCTTTTGTGAAGTACTCTCCATACTCATATCCATTTCCGTTCCTAAGTCGTTAACCGTGTTGTCCAACGTTGAGTCATCTTCCGCCCCCGCTCTCGCAGACTCTAGGGGTATTTTTCTATTTAATTTCTTAGAAGCCTTGGGCGGGTGTCTCCAGCATCCTGTAAACACAGAGCTGGATACTGCCGACAAGGGTAGCTAACCCTTGCCAGCCCCAATGGGGTCTCTTTCCTCCTGTCAGCTGTCTCTCCAGGCTGTCACGAGGTATTTCCCTTGTTGCCAGCTGCACTTTTCACAGCAGTCACTGGACGTATCCAGATCTTCATGATTTCCATTACACAAGAGTAGATGTCAAAACTTCATGCTGATTTGAACTCGGCTCTCGCCAAGATAAGCACCAACTAAGACGTAGCTTTATAGTAAACTAATGTGATCCATCTGTGTCTCCATCCATTTGTGCTTCCTTCCATATGATGATGTAGATATCCTTCTGTCTGGAGTTGATGGCTGAAGTGTAATGCTGGCTCCAGGGATCAGCTTATTGCCTCTAGCGCATCAGCACACACAACGGCTGCGATGCTGGCTCCAGGGATCAACCACAGTGCGGCCTCCCCAGCGCATCAGCATGACAACCGTCTGGATTGAGCTAAGTCCATCCTCAGTGTTTCGTCGACTAGCCCACAATACCTCAAGAGGGCTTGACGGTGATTCTGGCGTCCCAGCATCACCCCCCTCCGTCCCTCGCTCAACTCAGCCCAGCTTACTTACCCGTACATCAACGTTTCTTTCTTTTGACACACTGCATACTTCCTGTAGTCTGTGCAGAACATATCCAACAATATGCTTGCCTCACCTGGGGAATCTCTAACTGGCCTGTCTTGAACCACGAGTGAAGTATTGTACCAAGAACAGTCAGCTTGCTACAGACCAGTGAACATCTTACGGTAGGGCTCCATTTTGAACCTTCTGTATGATTATCTTCTGACCATAGGGATAGAGTGGAGCCATATGTACACTACATGTCAGAATTGCATATTTCTCGCGAAGCTTTACCATGCAAGTTATTGAATGTGTCATATGGAGTTTGTATGTCAACTTTACAGTTTTGGATATACTGTAAGTGACGGTAATCTACTTTTTACTGATGTCTGTATTTGTTTGTATTTTCATTTGTTTGCATATTTAACATCTGTGAGATTTTATACAGTAGGCATGATTTTGTTTCCATGGACAAATGCCATTTGTTGGTGAATACTCCCTCACCTCAACCCAGCATACGGACCCCACCTAGATCCCTTATATATGCAGCACAGAAACTGTGTGAGCTTGAGTTGGGAATGGACATACACACACACATCACTATGTCACTGATTAAAAGCCAACGTAACCATGTTATTATGCCATGTGCTATTGCACATTACAGTATATCCCAAAACTCTCATTAGAATTGAATATGTTTGTTTAATGCCATTTTCTTATGTTCGGTTACATTGCAGACATTTTTGCTACAGTCGGCACTTAGCGCCAAATCAAACAAACAAACAGCAGTCTCTTCAGAGTTGACAAAATTGGTGTAAAACTAAACTGTTTAACCCCCGTAACGTAAACCACTAAAGGCAATTTAAAATGTACCAGTTTAATAATAATAATAATAATAATAATAATAATAATAATAAATCACTAAAGCTTGTCCAGTTTTGCAGAGACCATCTATATATCATAGTCTCTGTGTGAAAACAAAGTTTAAATCTTTAGCAAGTTTACAAAAACAAGATACCTAACATCATTGACCGCTGCTTCCTGCATCGCTAAACATTGGCAACTCACTTGTCTCTCTGTTTACATTTTGCAGCGCTCACGTTGTTCCTTCCAAATCGCCTTCTATTGGCTAATCCGCGCCTGTAACTCCTCCTATAGGAGGGCTAAAACAGTTCATACCAACTCAAGGAAAAGCTGCAATAGATTCAACATTACCACACAGAAAACACCATACAAAACAGGATCTTCTGTATAGGCTGTTTTTAAACAAAAACATAATTAAGTAACCGGGAAATGGGAAAGGCCAGTTTTTGTAACAAAAAACAGAACAAACAAACAAAAACAACTTTAAATTAAATTATCTCGTTTGAAATGTTTTATTATTATTATTATTATTATTATTATTATTATTATTATTATTATTATTATTATTATTATTGAGAAACACATCTGTGCATCACGTTAACAGAAAATATAAAACGCCTGTTTACTATGTGCATTAATAAACTTTGAAAAGCATACTCACTGGTATCTGGAGCGCTATGGCACACATGCGCACTAGATGTATATCGGTGGGATATAAGGATTGGCGCCGGCGCCAGCTGATGTACATTTTATTCATCAGTCAGACCTTCTGGTAAGTGGTGTAGTTGATGGCTCAGGAGCTATTATAGTATGTACTGTACTTTTTACTATATTATTCTGAAGATTGTACATGTAATTGAATTATTTGTTATGCAGGCAACTGCAACATTTTATTGAGGCAACAATTTTTTTTTTAAATACTACCGCATTCTGGCAGGGGTTAATGTTTAATGTATATAAAATTGAATTAAAATACGTTTGATGTACACTGGATGAAATATTGAGTAGTATTGTTTAATTTGTTAATGTTACTTTTTAAAAAATAATGTTACGATCTGCATTTCGTAAGACTAACCAGTTTTTTTTGGAGGGACATAGTTTCTAAACTGAAACTAAGAAGTAGGGTGCAGTAGTTTAACTTCTAATGTACCGTAATAGAAACACTTTTTATTTAAACAGTGCAATTCATTTATTCTGTAAAATATAATATTTGAATTTTTAATTTTTATTTTACTGTTTTGGTACTTGCCTGGAGGGAAAGCTAGTACGTGACAACTGAGGTCCAATCCTTTGCCTACCCGCGGCTTACACAAATTGGCGCGGAGCCGGTTTTTATAAAATGTAAAAATGTAATGGGTTTAAATAAAAATATCACTTAATACTATTTTGTTTTATGTACATTAGTCTGTGGAAAATAAAATGCATTCGCTGTTATTGTACGAAATGTCCCAAACGAGGCGCTTTACTGAAAGTAACCAGGGGTCCCTAGCGAGTCTAACCTTTTTTCTGCTGTGACTGAGTTTACCGCTGTGGCCTAAGTAATTCAAATTCATCTCCGCTATATATATACTTTTTTTTCTTTTATGTTATTAGAGGCTTACGTCTGTCAACCACGAGGATGTCAAGGCGCAGGTAAGTTCAGAATGAATAAACGAACATATTATTTTTATATATTTAATTACTTCTGACACGAGCCACTACTTTTATTTTGAAATACTGGTAAATGAAATGTATTTATTTTAACGTTGCAGTGGCCGTTTACAAGCACAAATTGAAAACACTTGTCCTCAGAAAGACCAAAATGCAAGAAAAAGAAAATCTGAGGTGAGTACCCTACACTGTAAAATACTAGACATTACAAATATATCATCATAAAGCCATGTGTGCACTAAAACTAAGCATTGTTTGATATTGTTGGCCAGGAATGCAGCAGGAGAAAGCTAGAAACACACGTCTCCAAAAAGCACAGCTATGAGATACAGGTAAGATAAACCCTTAAAAAAGAGTAATATTAATTGTTACTCCTGTTTGTAAATAAAACTGAACAACAGTATATGAACACATTACTACTGCGTTCTAAATTCAAATTAAATAAACAAGAATACAAAAAACAACAAGAATGAAATGAAGACGATAAATGCAATTTGTTTTTTTGTACACGGGCCTGGATAGGGGGCATGAAGCTGATGTCACTGTAATTGTGTCAGTAGGTTACGCTTTGCGCCTGAAGCAGCAGCTGCGGTTCCTGCTGGAGTTTGATCCCTCCTCCTCATCCCTTCTTACCCGCCTAAATAATCCTAATCAGATCAAGATTCTTTGTTCACTTTATTTATTTTATAAATAATGGGAGGGAAACAAATAATTTTGACCAAACTTTTAAAAGCGTTATTGTTTTTACAGTTTAACTTCAGTTTAACAAATCTAAACCAAAACCTTTTAATGAACCAGCTTGTAGAGATACTAACCCTATACATTGTCAAATCACAAAAAAATGCTTTAAGGATTACATTTATTTTACTATGTAACAAAAATGTTGTTTACAAACATGATGCGTTTGTTTTGAATCTTGTGTCGTTGTATCTCAGTTGTTTGCGCGATTGAATTTGTATCTAAAATAACGTTCAAATTGGTGCTATACAGAAATGTATTCTGTGCACCTAGTTACATTGGTTAAAAAAAAAAAAAAAAAAGTTTTGTAATAGAACAGAAATAGACGAAAATTGAGCTCATAGAACTAGAACCGCAATTAAACATGTATCTATCCGGTTACTTTTGCGATATCATTTTGTAGTTTATTTGATTACATGATGTTAAATAACATCTAAATTATGTTCATTCATATATATATATATATATATATATATATATATATATATATATATATACACATCATGACAAGTGCATAAGGAATGATATATGGCGTTTGAAATGCTATGTTAATAACTATTGAATATTGACCATATTTGGGATTTGAAAACATTTTAGTAAAACCTTAGAGGTAAGATGCACAAAACAGAAGACTAACTTTTTCTGTAACAAACTACTTTTATTCTTCCTTGTTAACAATGTGCAATTATTATTATTATTTTTTAACCTGCAGAGTCGCTGGGCATCTGGAGGAGCAGTCAGCCCCTGTATGCTCATTGAAACTCCCCATAAAGAAATGGAGGTCACAGACTTCTCTGGGTTCACAAAGTACAGATTCAAAAACCTTTTTATAAAGCCTTCCCCACTACCATGCCTCAGGTATGTTCATTAATATATTTTGAGACTCAAACAGTTTATTTTGAGTACATTTTGTAGAGATTACTCACAGAGCACTGTTTTAGAAATACAGGTTTTAATTTAACAATTTAGTAGAGTTTAGTTGTTACCTAGGTTGCATCACATGCATTTTTTTTTGTATTGACAGCTGGGGGAGTTCAGATGATGTGTGGATAAAAATGCTCAACAAGGAATTAAAATATGTTCATGACAAAAGCTTCTTGTACCAGCACTCAAAGCTGCAGCCAAAAATGAGGACGATTCTTCTGGACTGGCTCTTAGAGGTGCGTTTTGAACAATTTGGTTCACATTTTCAAGTGATTGGGAAACCGAAAAGGTTAAGATGTTTAGGCTTTTAACTAAATACTTTCCAATACAAACCTTAATCAGTATTTGGTTGCAAGCCTCTGTACATTAGGGATGGTGTTCTGATGGATTAACTGCCTTTTCATGAACTTTTTTTCTTTGTTCAGGTATGTGAGGTGTACACACTTCACCGGGAAACCTTCTACCTGGCTCAGGACTTCTTTGACAGATTTATGCTAACTCAAGAGAATATCAACAAGAACAGGCTGCAGCTCATAGGAATTACCTCACTCTTCATTGCTTGCAAAATAGAGGTAAATATAAAGTTTATCCCTTTCCTTTACCCTAAAATACTTTCAAGATACTGCACTGTGATCTGTGACCACTGTAATGCGTTCTTGTAAACAGTGTTTGTTAATACGTGTCACATTTTTAAAATCTATTTCTTTAGGTCAAACACAGAATAGGCAACTACGTGTTTAAAACATGTGCATTTTGAATGCATTTGGTTGGCAGGTTTTTCTGTCGATCAATACATGTTTAATTGCGATTCTAGTTATATGAGCTCAAGTCCCCCGATCAGTTAACTTCCTGGTGAAGAACATAGAATTGCTAATACTTTCAGTTCCTTGTGACTTAAACTACAGCTGATGGCAAAGGCATATAGATTCTTTAGGACAGACTGAAAATGTTAACAATTGTGGGTACAAAAAGCCTATAGCATCCTCTATTTTTCTCACTCTAAATCTCTCTGTAGGAAATCTACCCTCCAAAACTACAAGCGTTAGCCTATGTCACCGATGGTGCCTGTACAGAGAAAGAAATCCTAGACATGGAGTTAATTGTATTAAAGGTATGATACTCATTTTTGTTTTAGTTGTATTACATCTTATTTTATAAGAAAGAAAACACAATGATTAAGTACTGTTATTGCTCCAGTACAAAGTTTGCAGTGCTTCTGTCTGAAAGTATATGTTGGAGACAGCTTTCATGACAGTGGCTGACTTTGTATTTATTTATTTATTTCTCCCAATCAGGCATTGAACTGGAACCTCTGTCCAGAGACTGCCATCTCTTGGTTGAAACTCTACATTCAAATGGCCTCTTTAAAGGAAGACCCAAATATTTTACTACCTCAGTTTTCTCAGGACACTTTCTTACAGGTAGCACAGGTAAATAGCCAAATACGATTACTTGGTTATAATTAGAACTTGTATTTGTTCATGTATATTCTTACGAAGGACCAAAATATCACACATCTTGTATTTGTTTTAAGTTGCCTTGGGTTGAAACCAGTTACGTTCTGGAGGCTTTGCCATTTATTGTGATAGATTTTAACACACTAAACAGTGCCTGACTGAGTGGGCAGAGATGAACAGTGCTAAGTGCACATGTCAGAAGTCAGTCATGTTAGCACAGCTCTCCAATAAGGGACTAGGAGGCTCATGCTTAATAGCAAATCAGAATGACTTGCAGGACCATATCACTACAGGCCTTTCTGATTCACTATAAGCAAATTGGATATGGACCCCCTGCATTTAAGTCCTTATAGGAGAATTGTCCCGATAAGGGCTCTGCCCTTTCTCTCTTCTTGATGTAGCCGCTATGAAGTGAACAAGTTATCACATTAAATGGCAAAGTCTCTGAAACACTTAACAGTATTGTGTATCCCATTGTGTCTATAGTATTTATAACATTGTCGGCATATGTAAATACTACATATTATTATTATTATTATTATTATTATTATTATTATTATTATTTATTTCTTAGCAGACGCCCTTATCCAGGGCGACTTACAGTCGTAAACAAAAATACATTTCAAGAATCACAGTACAAGTAATAATACAATAAAGAGCAAGATCAATACAATGACTTTGGTTCTAGCAAGTACAAGTATGACAAAATACGATTCAATAACGTATTAACCTTGTATTTTCTTCAGCTTTTAGATTTATGCATCCTTGATATCAACTCATTAGATTACCAGTATGGAGTATTGGCAGCTGCTGCATTTTTTTACCATACCTCATTAGAAGTGGTTCAGAAAGTATCAGGTAAGAAATTACTAAATTGTACTTAAGAATATTAATTATGACAATTGTTTAAGAATGTCAGTGTTCACAACCAAACATTTATATATTTCAGATTAAAATCACTCATTCTGTTTTGTACAAAAACTTTTTTTTATTTATTTTTTAATTACTCCAGAACAGCCTAGTTGTTTTAGATGGCCACTTAACCTTATTTTTCACCACAAAGGAGAGAAAGACAAACCCACAAAGTTTATTTGTTATTTATTTACTCCAAAGGGTTAAATTGGGACTCCATTTCAAACTGTGTGAACTGGATGGCTCCTTTTGCTACAACTGTAACAGAAAGCTCTCCTGCTAAGTTGAAAGATTTCCAGAAAATCTCTACAGAAGACAGACACAACATCCAAACCCACACCAATTACCTGGACATCCTGGTAAGTACTTTTGAAACATTAAAGTCATATTTCTATCACCTTGCAAATATAACGTACCTGTAATTACACAAAAGGGTCAAACAAAACTACCACACAATTATGAGTGGATTTTTTTCCTTGATTGTCTATTTTTTGCATTTTAGTTTATAAAGGTTGTATTACCACCTTTGAGCAAAACATTTTTTTCAAAAGCTTTGCCCTTTTGCCAGGATTAAGGGGTCCCAGTCTCCAGGAAATCTGACACGGGCACCAAAGATCTCTTTCTGTTCAATCCAGTCATTTGAAAAATGACATTCATAATCACTGCACACCTCCAATATAGCTCACCATCTGAGTATGCCCAGCCCTTGTTCTGTGGACAGGACTTGCTTTAACAGCTTGCTTGTAAATGCCTGTATCCTAATTATCTGTCTCTTCTTTTAGAATGAAGCTCACCAGAAGCAGGCAGAAAGTCCTACTATGGGACGGTTATCACCAGTGTCGGTGGGAGGAATCTTGACGCCACCAAAGAGCACAGAAAAGCCTCTTTGAATCTTACATACTAACCACCCAGCAGACTTGTGGACCAAAACACAAATTATCCAGTTTCAAAAGAAATTATATCTATCTATCTCTCTCTCTCTATAGCTATTTTAGAAAATGATTTTGCGATTTTTACAATATTTCATTATCACCTGTTATTTATTAATTTATGCTTGGTTAAAGCATACCAAACAGATGGTCCATAAAGTACAGTACAATTTAATTTCTGTACCAAAAAAAGCTTAGGGGTACACATTATCCCCTACCCCCACCATATTTCAGCTGGTTTGTGCCAGTAACAGTGTATTATGCCTTGAACAGTGTGTTTTCTCGTACATTCTTGAATGTGATAGCTTTAAAAGCTACCTACTTTTTTTTCCTCTAAAAAGTTTTACATGAGCTAGATCTAGGTAATATTTTACATATTCTTGTGAATTAATGTAATTCCTGGGAAACTTGAATATATTTTATTTTTGTAATTGTGGGAAGTATTTCTGAGCTTAAAGACAAAATCCTATATTTATACAACTTGTAGATGCTGTGATGAAATGTAATTCCAGCTTGTTTTGTTTTGTAAATGTGTGTTAGGCTCTTTATATACACGTTTATTTGTAAAAAATATCAGTAAGAGTGTATAAATTTACCCCAGAATACCCTTAACTTAACATCATTGCCAAAGGCAAGTATTTAATAATTAAAAGTATGTCAATATTTATTTATATTTCAAGCTTTTTATGATATCTTACAGCCAACCCTCCCCCATAGAAGAGTTCAGTTGGAGGAAATTTAAATGCTTTCCTTCTCAAAAGTTACATTATTTAATAAATGGCCTGGCCCATTTGGTCCAGTAATTCCTCACAATTCAAGGCTGAACTTGGACATCTAAACCTCAAGACTTAGTGATGCAGAGCATCAGTACCTAGCACACTAGTTACTTTCTTAGCTTTGTCAGGCTGTGATACTATGTGGTTATATACTAGATTAGAACATGTGTAAATATGTACTTTGTACAAATGTAAATAAGCACTAGCAGCATGTTTGTTTTAATGTTTATTTTCTAACATGAAAAATAAAAAAAAAATGCTGGGATTTTTTAAAAATCTATACAAATGGTTCTTTTATTCACATTTCTTCAAGTAGCCAAATCGATAAAGAATTCTAGAAGTACAACTTTGCCATTGCTTGGAGAAATTTCTTCTTCCTTTTCTGGGCAGCAAGTTGGAGCACATCCTCTGGGTTACTGGCATTTAGTTCTGTTTGCCCAATAGCTTTGATCTAAAAAGATAACCAAGTAAATCAGCAGTAACATCTTAACAGTATTTAATTTTGTGAGAAAGTTCAGTGGAAACATTTAAAACGCATAAACTAATAATCTGTAAAGGCAAACAGAAATCAGTAATATTTTTAATTTGCACAGGAAAATGTATGCATTACATTTTTTCAAACCCTTATTTGTGTTGAAATAAGTTCACTTATTTGTGCAGACCATAATATACTTAGTCTGTAAATTACAATATTAATTTGTTTTACTTTTACATTTGAAATTGAATGGAGGCCACATTTACCAAAAATTTGGCGACAAACTTCCACATATGGCCTTCATCATAGTCTGACACTTAGAAAAGTCTACATTAGAAACCTAATACTGTATTTTAAGAGACTACTGCACATTTATTTACACCACATCTGTATTTTTTAAAATAAATGAGATAGCAACAAAATACACAAATCACTTTAACTTGTGTGTTATAAATAGTTTCATATAAAATAGTTTGATGTTCACAAACTGCTGGTGTCAATCAGTATTAGACAGTTTCATAAATATACAATTATTTTATTCATTAAAATAGACTTTGACTTTAAAAAAACAGAATATAAATCATACTTACTGCTATTTGTCTTTTTTCAGCTTCTCCTCTTTTATGGTGTATATCTTTTATGTTTTCATCAAGGAAATATTTCATAAAAAAACATTTCTAAAAATCATGAGCAAGGAAGGGATGACTGCAGGGCAATTTAATTTCTTGGCCAGAAAAGCATTTTTAGAATCCAAACAAGGCTAGTGAGTGGGTAATAACAAATACAACATGCTGCATCTACCAGGCACAGCTAAATGTTTGCTCCAATTAACTTTATTTTATTAACACATGTGAACTGCCACTTGCACAACATCCCTGTCACTGGGGATATGCAGCTCTAGCTGGGGACAATAATACCTATAAAGCTTTTAGGCAATCTAACACAATCCAATATATTGAGATGACTTGTGGATCACTGACAACCATGGAGACTACAGCAGAAAAGGGTTAGGCAAAAGTGAAAATGTCTTGATGTATTAAAGTATCCAAGAATGAAAAGCATAAGAAAGAAAAACTTTTCTATAGAAGTAAAAATGTTCCAAATTCTTACGTAAACTATTAATAAACAATGGAAAATGCACTGCACTCCAAATGAAATCATTTCTTAAATACACTACTCAGGAAGCAAAGTGCATTCTCATTTATTACTATTCGGTTTCTGAAAGAACAGCTACAACAATCTTGCCTCCTGGATCTTCATAAGAAAAGGATACGAGTCAGATACTCCAGAATGGTCACATCCCAGATGTAGTCATAAAATGAGTCCATGGCATCATGACTGAAATACAGGGGGAAATACAGTACAGTAGACTTATCGCTGATCTGAACCAGTTTGAACTGAACACAGTTTAGGTTATTTGTCTGTTCTTTATGTTTTTGATTCTCAACTTATATTTAGTCAAAATGAAAAACTGTATGATAGATCTTTGGTAACTTGAATATGCTTTTAGTCAGCGCTCCAGATGAGTTTTGGGTCATTGAGTAATTTACCCTCCAATTTAAACACTGTAAACTATTCTGGGTGTGTAAAATGCAACATTACCTTGAAGTCACAAGTATTTCCAATAAATACAGTACAGACTTTAATGCTAACTTATGGGGTATGCATTAACTAGAGCCTTACATGTTTACTGTAATGTTAATTTGAACTACTGTACAAAAACTTTGAAGTCCTGCTTTAATATTACAGTCTGAGAAGTTGCTACTTTCGCTGTAGTTAGCTACTGCATTCACAGAGTCTTATCCACTAGTACTAGGCTGTTTTATAGCTGTTTTCTGTAAACCTTCCTTTCTCAGTCCCTTGTGCTCTCCCTTTCCAAGTCGACAGACACCCTCCCCAAAAAAATGCCCCAAAAATATTTTAAAAACTACCGATACTGCACAAATGCAAATAAAGAAACGATAATATTGTATTCCTTACTTCTAGCCTTTTTTTTTTATCGAAACCCGTATTTACTGGTCACGTTTCTGGCAATTCCCAGGAAGGTTACAATTAGCTGTACTGACATGATCCATTCTTTAGCTACTGCAAGAAGCTTGTGCAGCAAAATTGATGTGTGTATTCACTCATTCAACTTAAATATCATGTGTAACTCATATTTAGTACGCAGCTTATCTGGAGCGCTGCTCTTATCTATGATGCTTATACTGCCACTGTTTTCAGCAATAATTACATTCACCTGTGTGGAAATCGACAACCTGAAGATAAAATGGACTATGGATCAGTTTGGACTTCTGGGGTCCAGATTAGCAGGAGTACACTAGTATGTCTATATATATATATATATATATATATATATATATATATATATATATATATATAAAGATGATTCCAATAACAGTCCTACCTGCTCTGCTCTTGTAAGGCCTTAAATGCAGTCATATAGTCCACTTCCCTGAGAAACTGACAAAGTATTGCCACCTATACAGAACAGAAAGAGAGACAGCACTTTATGCAAAGTAGCACAAGCAAATACTTGAAATTCTCAGCAATGAAAACCCCACCAGACTATTATTAGAAAGTAAAACCACACAAAATATCGCTTGAGTAAAATAGTTTACAACATATTCTGCCAGTACACTCTATGAAGAGTGATATATACATGTTAGCTATGTAGTTATATTTTTATTTAAAAATCAATTATTAAAATAATGAATATACTTTTAAAGGCTTGCAGAAATATGGTACCTACTTGTGTGTGGCAATTCAACAGAGAACAGCACTTAATCATTCTCTTCAGAACCTGCAAGGAAAGTAGAAACTATGACTGGGTGGTTAAATAAACATGCATGTTGACAATGTTCCATCGCCTAAAATTCACAAGACAGTATGCAGGGATGGAAGCAAGACTCCTATTCCATACTGTAGCCATCCCAGGTTTTATAGTGATCTTGATTTGCTACAGTGTATAGGCAAAAAGCTCAGGTGTTCAATTTACCTCACATTAAAACCAGGAATGGATCAGACTGCTATGCAATGGGAGTCTTATTTCCATCCCTGGTATGCAGTGGCCAAACTTGCAAATGGATAATATATTGGAAGCCCACAAGTTGGTATTCAAGCTGAACCACTGAAACATTTACATTGGTATTCTAAACAAATGATAGGAACCATCCCCAAAAATTAAACCACCCCCGCAGCTAGAATGCATTGGACATGCAGTCTTCAAAAAGGAAGCTGTCCCATTTTCTTGATCTCAATTCAAGTGTGTTTTTGTTGGTATAACAGAGAGGCTCTCAAACTGTGAGGTGTGCTTCTGTTCAAGGGGAGGCGCAGTGCCTTTTCCCTGCCACCTCCCGTTTTATTAAAGATGCAGTGCTCTGCCGCTGTAACATACACACTTCTAGTTTAAAATAAAAGCGATTGCACTAGTTTGCCTTGTATCTACTTCATTTCAAGTTTCCCCATCATGGCTATTGTGTTTCTGAGATATGTCATCTAGGTTGAGGTTTGACCAAATTATTTTCACTTGTGTGCACATAACTTTTATTGTTTATCCTGTACTGCATTTTAATTGACACATACAGCAAGACAAACTACCTGATCTGTGTAGACGTCTGGAGGTACAGTCTTATTGAAAAAGTCTGAACACACAGCACCAGCTTGAAGGTAGAAGTGCAGAGCAGCAGAGTACTGATTGGTTACTGAATAAAAAAGAAAAAAAGAAAAAAATCAGACATACAATCGTTGCCATTTTTCAGAAGCATGAATTAGAATGCATGCATTATAATCACAGCCTTTAAACCACCTTACAGGCATGCAACTCTTAGTGAGGTAAACCAAAGCCAAAGCATGCATTTACAAAGTCTTACCAAAATAAATATCAGCCTGGGTGATGAGCCAGGAGTGGTTATTTGGGTTCAGAGTCAGAGCATAGTTGACCAGCTCCTTCATTGTGATAGCAACAGCTTCCACATCTACAGACTGCAAGCTGTGAAAATAAAGCAAGCAGGGCTTGGTCAAGGATAGCAGGACCGTGCATATTTCCACACAGGAGTGAAGCGGTGGCATTCTTTCACTTTGCAGAACAAGGACGCAGAATCAACACCCTCATTAGCAAGCTACGGTCATTGTTGTGAGTTAGAGGCTAAAATAAATATTTCCTTTCAAGGAGACTATCATTAGGATAATACAAATTAGCAAAAGTGTACAAACATGCTGCACAGTCCTCTTACAATTAGGGTAAAAAAAAAAACCAAACACACACATGCTGATACAGTTCTCTAAACAACGTTAGGGTTCAGGAAGTGATAAATAAAACAAATTAAGTTTTTAAAACTAAAACTGCTCATGATTTAATAAATGTCTGATGCATCTGGGACATTCTTTGAAACAGGTTGTTACCCTGGCTAGAGAAACTTGAAAATGAAATAATATCAGTGACCAGAAACAAATGTAGTTTCCCCCCTGAAAAAGAGAAATCTTAGCTTACAAAAAACACACTGCACTTTAAGAAGAACTCAACCTAAATACACTGGTGTCTGAAAGATATGTGGGTGTTCAGACCGAGTACAGACAATAAATAATATCCTAACAAGGCTTACTTAGGTAAGGTTGTTGGCCAAATTGACAAGTGTTCGGCAGTAACTTCATTCACAATGTCATCCTGAAAAGAGAGATTTTTATTCATTTATCCTTAGTTAAATAAAAATACGGAGATTGCAAGCATCATTTTCAAGTGTTACTTGCTCACTAATGTAGAGTTTTATAGTCAATGTATGTAAACAGAATACATATCCCTCGGCTAATATTAAAATAGGCAACATATCAGAGGTGTTCATGATCCACAGAATGTTGAACACGTGTTATCAGATTCATAGAGAATATACGTACAGGCATATTTCTCTCCAGAGTGGAATAATACAAATATTGATGGTATAATACAAACCCGAACAATGCTATGCAGCCTCACAAACAAGGAGATTAGGGTCGTCAGAACTAGTGGTTCCTACAAATGAAAAGCAAATGATTTAATACTTGAAAAATAACCTTTAGTTCTGTTGATACAGTAAGGAATGTTTATGGTTTTTCCCCTCTGTATCAGAATCCACCAGGCATTATCTGAGCCAGTAGTATCCTAGTAGAAGGCTCCTTTTAAGTACCCCCTGGTTCAAAAGAAATCACATGATACAGTGACCTTTCAACTCTGCTTGCCCTCTGGTAATAGTATTAAGAAGGATGGGGTCAGCAGTTGAAAGGTCGGCACATCAAAAGGAGATCGCCACTAGGATACTACAGGCACAGATAATGCCAGATTATTCTGAGAATGACTGTAATGATCATAAGGGAAAGGTGAATAAATAAAGAGCATTACATTTGAAGCAACTTACTCTTCAATTCACCTGAACCACTGCTAAGACAGTAATATTTCTATACATTAAAACAAGCAGTCAAAATCAGACAAACAATTCCAAGGGTACAACCTCCAATCAAGTGGCTGTACCATGATCATAACCTACACCCTTGCATGTATGTACAGTAGACTTTTTTTTATAGCTGCACTGCAGACAGAGAATTAAACACTCATGGTATTGTTCCACTGCACATATTGGTTAATATTAGAAATTGATTTATTACCAGCCAACAGGCTTTTAAAATTATATTGAACACTTTGACCACTTACCCTTAGCTTCCTGATGAAAATTATAAATTTGCTCCTAAAAAACAAAAAACATGTTTTTTGCTTACTGAAAAACATAATATAATAACAAATAACATTAATTGGTTATGACCAAGACACCAGTTTGCTTACCCCAGAAGAAATAACCGTCATCTGTACCTTTCTCTATAAGCTTATATCTGATTAGTGCTATGAAGGACTGCGATGACTGTGCACTGATGTACCTACCATATTGTGCCAGTATGCAACTTACCTGGGCATGATCCCCAGTGTGGACTCTCTCTGCTTTATAAGACTGACTCGTCCATCATTGGCTCGTTTATGCTGGCTTGTTAGACTGCAGATTTGAACAACCACTTCCCAAAGATCCTTCGCTGTCCTCCGACTCTCCTTGGGGCCTGGGAGCTCCTTACAGGTGGCAGCCAGAAGCTGACCCAGCTGTGACAGAGTATGAAAAAAAATGAACCGATACAGCAGCAAAACAAACAAAATGTACAGTAATGCAGACTGTAAACATCTTCAAGAAGTTGTGCAGGATTAAGACGTTTATCTGGATAACTACATTAAGAATTCCCGAGCTCCTTCCCCACTGGAAACTGTTTATTTTAATTTTGGGAAATACTTTTGTATCCTTCTCAAACTGATTTGTTAGCTCTTATCTTTCATGTCTGCATTTGACACAGTTTATCAGAGATCCTTTCTTTGTGGTTAAACTTGGTTCCCAGTACAATCCCACCCAAACAAAACACTTAGTGGAGAGAAGCAAACAGACAGCAATTGTCAAAATGCAATTTGATGAGGTGCAGGTAGGAAATATTAAATAATAATGTTACCCTTGTATACATAACCAACCTTCCGTTTAACGTTTTGTTTTCTTGTTTCTATTTTTTATTCTTAAATGTAACTTTCTTGGGTTGATTTGAGTCTACACAATAATTTGACCTAATCTGTTCCTGAAGCCTATCAACCATGACAATAATAATAATAATAATAATAATAATAACAAAAATAATAATAATAATAATTTTAAAAAAGTACAGTTAGAAACAGACATTCATCGTCAAAGTCACTAGAATAACACAAGTAGTTTTTTGTGGTTAATAAAACTTATTTTAAAACTGTACAAATGACTATATACTGTACAGAAAAACAACATATTAGATATTTGAGTTTTGACAGCAGAAATTCATTATAGGTCACATTTATAAAAATATAAGTAAATTGATATATCTCACAATCCGAATGTGTAAACTGACCATGTATTGAATCTTGCTTCTAAGTATGTCTTCATATAGCTGACAGCAGAAGAGATTTCTGCATCTAGATGTATTTTTTTCCACCTGAAGCCCTTACCTTCACATATGGGTTTTTGTGTACAAGGGATGTTGGAACCTGCAGAGTTAGATATTCATTCTCTCTCCAGTTCAACATGAATGCAACTCCCTCCTCTCCTACAACCTGGCGAAGTGGAATATCTGCGAAAGAGAACAATGAACGGGAAGTTAAGTGATTGTGTGGAATATATAACGAGTCACACCCCCTGGTGAGGGACTGGAACCAACTCCCCAGTAAAAATGTTGAAGCTGACACCCTGGGATCCTTCAAGAAGCTGCTTGATGAGATTTTGGGATCAATAAGCTAACAACCAAACGAGCAAGATGGGCCGAATGGCCTCCTCTTGTTTGTAAACGTTCTTATGTTGTAATGTTCTTATGCTCTTAACACTAGAAGCACCACGGCAGTCATTTTGGCAGTTTTTGGTTAAAATTAAATTTTCTCCACTTGTGTAACACATATGGGGCTGCACGTTCATGTACCTTTCTGTCCGTATGTATTACATATTCTCACAACGCATCAAACGCGGGAGTGCAGAAATAAAGGAGACATATTACATTATACCTAAAAGCCCCAGGAGCAGTCACATTGACGGCCACACAGAAAACAATTGCATTTGATTATACAGAACAGTATTCTACACTATTATTTTTATTTACCAGTCCGTAATGTGTTTAGCTGTAATTAGAACCATTTACAAATGCAAGCCAGCCATCATAAAATGTACTTCTGCTCAGCACACTTCATCAGTCAATTACCATCGGAAATAGTGAAGAAAAAAAAAGTTGGCCAATTTAAATAAATTGTTTGTTTTAATTTGTTAGAGAAATGTTTTTTTCCCTTGCTGCGAGCAAAACGTAGAATTTAATAACCACATGGAATGTTAAATGGGAATAGATTAAACCTGCACTCGTGTTATGGCTGCTTTTGGTGGGAATCCACATACCTTTAAAATACTATTTGCGCAACATTTTTCGTTGGAGTTTTTTTTTCTTTGAGAAAGACAGAAGTATAATGGCTCTCTAAAGTATTCACCCCACCTTGGACTTTTCCACATTTTATTGTGTTACAACAGGTGTGTTAAATACACCGGTCTCTGGGAGGTCCCACAGTTGGTTAGTACATTTCCTAACAAAAACTACATCATGAAGACGAAGGAACATTCAAAGCAAATCCGGAATAAGGTTCTTCAAAAGCACCAATCAGGGGTAGGATATAAGACCATTTCCAAGGCATTGAATATCCCCCGGAGCACAGTAAAGTCCATTATTAAGAAATTGAGAGAATATGGCACAACTGTGAATCTGTCTAGAACAGGCCGTCCTCAAAAACGGAGTATCCGGGCGAGAAGGGTACTAGTCAGGGAGGATACCAAGAGGCCTACGGCAACTTTAAAGGAGTTACAGTCTTCCACGGCTGAGGTGGGAGACATTGTGCATACAGCAACAATAGCCTGGGTGCTTCACAAAACTGGCCTTTATGGGAGAGTGGCAAAAAAAAAGCCATTGTTGAAAAAAACCCACATCAAATCTCGGCTAGAGTTTGCCAGAAGGCATGTGGGAGACTCTGAGACCAAGTGGAAGAAGATTCTATGGTTTTAGGAGACCAAAATAGAGCTTTTTGGCCTCAACGCGAAGCGCTATGTTTGGCGCAAGCCTAACACCGCACATCATCCCGAGAACACCATCCCTACCGTGAAGCATGGTGGTGGCAGCATCATGCTATGGGGATGCTTCTCTGCGTCAGGGCCTGGAAAGCTTGTGAAGATAGATGGCAAAATGGATGCAGCAAAGTACAGAGAAATCCTGGAGGAAAACCTGCTGAAGTCTGCAAGAGACCTGGGACTTGGGAGAAGATTTATCTTCCAGCACGACCATGACCCCAAACATACAGCCAAAGCCACACTGGCGTGCTTAAAAACAAAAAGGTCAATGTCCTGGAGTGGCCCAGTCAAAGCCCGGACCTCAATCCAATTGAGAATATGTGGAAAGAGTTGAAAATTGCTGTTCACCAAAGGTCCCCATCCAACTTGACGGAGCTTGAGCAATTTTGCAAAGAAGAATGGGCAAAAATTGCAGTGTCCAGATGTGCAAAGCTGGTAGAGATTTATCCAAATAGACTCATGGCTGTAATTGCTGCCAAAGGTGCCTCTACCAAATATTGACTCAAGGGGGTGAATACTTATGCAATCAATTATTTTCTGTTTTGTATTTGTAATTAATTTAGAACAATTTGTAGATTTTATTTTTCACTTTGACATTATGGACTTTTTTGTGTTGATCAGCGGCAAAAACTCCTAATTAAATCCATTTTGACTCCATGTTGTAACACAATAAAATGTGGAAAAGTCCAAGGGGGGTGAATACTTTTGAGAGCCACTGTAATAGTCAGCTAGTAAATGTAAATGAAACCCATTTAAATAGTTATTTATCTTTGCTGTTGCACAGATTAGTGTTAAGCACTGTTTGAATTGTGTGTTTTAATATTATTGACTGAAAAGACAATAGCAGCGATACAGCGGTAATGCCTTTGTTCAAAGATTTCCATTTTTTAAAATAAATACAGTATAACTGTACTCCATGCTTTGCCCAGTGTGTTTCTGCAAGTACGTTGGTATTGTGTAGGTATTACAGCCTGATAATGGGAGTTTAAAATTGTCCAGTTTTGTCGGTGGCGACCCACAAGCCATTTCGTGGACCGCCACAGTGGCCCCTGGTTACGTTGAGGTTGCTGACCCGTTCTATTGATTGACTTTATTTTATATAAAAAAATAAAATTCTGCACGATTAAATTGTAAAAGCAATTATTCTGTGATCAACTCTAGCTGATTAAATCGGTCCGATTAATCTGTTAATCGGAGCAGCCCTAGTTTTAATAGGAATTGAATTTCACAGAAAAAAGGAAATGCAATAATCATCTCAATTGTGTTACACATGTATTGAAAATGATCTGCTAATACCATCTGGTATGGGGGGTCTACTGCCTTGTCCAGCAGGCCAGATATGAACCTGCAAACCAAGTGGGTTTGAGGAAAGTATTCATTCTGTACATCGCATAATCATCAATAAAATGATTATTCACATTTCTGTGTTGTGGGGGTTTGTCCTTATCTACTGAAATTATTTTTAAATCTCAATCAGTAACCAAAAGCAGGTAACTAAGAGAGGCCCACTGTTTGCTGTTACACAAACATGAACAGCTATTATTTTTCAGAAGTCACCAACCATATGACAACTATATGTTACCTACATACAATCGTGGTCTTCCCCAGTGTTTTCTTACCGTGAATCCTCATCTCCAGGTATCCCCTGACCCTGCTCACAAGGTCAGGAGGAGGGCGCTCCCTGCTGCTCCCAGCGCCAGCTTCATGCACGCTGATGTCCAGAAGTAACATTTCATTCAGCATTACCTGCCGCAGTCTCGGGGAAAACTCTGTAACCAACTCAAGACAGGCAGAAAACAACTGCCGGGCGTGCACAAAGTCCTATAGGGGACAAAACACACACTATTCAAAAGATGCATTTCGTTTGTATGCGCACCATTACATTTTATAAATTGAGAAATCAAAACTAATCTGACACTGTTCTTCCTTGCTATATCAGCTACTGATTAGGTCTTCGCTCTAGAATGTTAGTTGGGGTAACTTTCAGCTTACAATTTATAACGTTTTTGTTTTTCCCTATACAATGTTAAAATTAAAAAGCAGAACAATGTAAGCAAAAATAAATATTGGTAAATAAATCATCACACACTTTCCAGCCTGGATCAGATGAGTAAAAGTGTTATCTGGGGCTCATAGGCTTACTTTTAGCAAATAGCTGACCTATTTATTTAATTGATAGTTTTGTATTAGGATTTCTAAGCAAATTAAAATGTATTATACATTTACTCATGCAGAATCATATTTTTTTTTTTCTTTATCCTACTTAAAAATCAATGCCTGTGGTTCTAAAACTGTAGTGCTTCAATTTCCTTTTCTATAAATTCAAATTGCTTTACTAGATATATTTTTAAATGTTTTCTTTTCATTCATACACCGGTTTCCAAAACCTGTTACAGGACGAAACTTGGCATCTAAATAGTATAGGCATATACAGTATCAGATTCTAAATTCTACCACATCTTGCCTCTAGCTTGGCAGGACATATTCTGGCAACACACTGATACAAAAAATGGCTATTAACAGCAAAGCATTTGGATATGTTGACATTGTTTTTTTTTTCTAAAAATAAACCCTGAATTGCAGTACTGTGCTTGCTTCCGCACAGGGATTTAAACAGCTGTAACTTTCCATGACATAATCAAGACCTGGACATTCACAAATATGCGATACCGGGGCGAACACTAATACTACATTTGTATTAGAACATATGGCAAGGTTTCATCAGAGACTTCTGACCTAACATCAAATGTGCATATATATATTGAAAGCAGTTGCATTTTAATGTACTGTAGGATCATCTGGTGATGTGAAATGTGAAGTTAAAGGCGATCTGTCCGATACCTGTATCTAGCGTTGATGGATGGTAAAAATACCATTTAAAAAAACACAGTATTACCTGGTTAGACAGTCTTTGATGCTCATAAAACACAAACATATACATGCCTGATGGATACAGCAGGTCAAGTACTCGAAGAGGACTAAAACGAAATTAAAGATCCTGTAAAGAAATGTAACAAACCAACAGCTGACCTTGATTGCGATGCAGTGTAAACCCTTAGCCATGAGAATGTAAACCAAATCCCTGGTCAGGTAATCCTTAATGCCCAAAATTACACTGCTGTAATCTGATGGAACTTCCCACTAGTAGAAAGAAAAAGAATTAAAAAAAACAACAAAAAAAAAACAACACAACAACATGTAAATGCATAACCCTATATACACTTGACATTATACTGTGTGAATACATATACACATATACAGTAGATGCTGGTTATTAGCAACCCTGATAAAGACAACTTTCGGTTAATAACAACATTTTCACACCAACCAAATCGCATCCCATAGGCTTTAATATTAATGGATTTCAGATATTAGCAACCGTCTGCCGCTTATTGACAACTTTTTTTTTTTACAATTTCTATGGCCAAGGAACGCACACGAATACATCGCGCGCACGCATCGCAGTGTTTATTTATGTATCAGTTTTCATAACGCTGCTGTACATTTCTTGAGTGATTGTCGTCTGTCATCATGGTATATATATATATATATTTTAAATCTGCAAGTATTTTAATCGTCGCTGGTACAGATAAATTCACTGATTTACTGGAACATCCTCCTGCAGTGAATAAAACCTGTATACCCCAAATTATCATTTCTCGTAATAAAAGTAAAAGGAGGACACACAAAATACTAAAGCAAAGGTGTCAATACACAACAATTGTGTATTTTGTTCTATTAAAGTGGTAAAGTTTACTTGAATTATGGTATAATAGGCATAGGGTGCCAAAACCTTTGACTGCAACTGTAATAAAAAAATCATTTCTTTCTTTCTACACAAATTGTTTTTGTACACTGCAGTTATACCCCTTCCCAACACACACAAGAAGTCGGAAGGTGAAGCGTAGTGAAGTATTAAAATAGTGAGTTTTCAGGTTATCAATTACTTCTAGTGATCGATGAATATGCTGTTGGATCCTGATTCTCCTTGGATGGAGTGGTTTGCTGTTTTTGAACTGCTCTCTCTTTCTCTACGAGTGAAAAAGGCATTACTCTCCTTATTGCAGCCCCATTTCAGTTACATAAAGTTGATAGTGTTGTCATCTAGTGGTAGTTGTAGTAAAATGCTGTTATTCAACAGGGAAAGTGGACAGCTAGGCTGACTATTGACAGGGGTTGTAGTTTCTCCCTCACATCATCAATGCTCCTATTGTCTGCGTGGTTCACAGCACTATTAAACTCCTGGGGGGATAAATGATCTCCCACTGAGCATTAACCCAATTGTCTTGCCGCCAGACATATAAACAGTACAATTATTTTTGTTTTAGGAACAAACACTTAAAACAAGTTGTTAATTGCATTGTGTTTTTTTTTTTTTAAAGCATCTTTATCCTGAACAGATTGTTTTAGTATGTAGAGTAATTCGTTACGACACTTAATGATCTTGTACAATAGGAGCAGATATTAGAATTCTTTTGATGGTTTTGGGCAAAACATACTATGCAGTTTAATAGTTCAATGAAATAAAATCACACTTCAGAATATGGTTATTAACCTTTTAACAGAAGTAGTATGTTAAAAGTTAAATAAGCTGTTACCAGATGTTCACAATATCAAGAACGGTATAGTACACAGAATCTTTATGATTCATAAGGCTGTAAATCCATATTTAATAGATGAAACATTAAAACTTTGTGTAACAAAATAAATTATTGTACTGTATTTGTACTACATGAAAAATATATAATTAGATTCAAATGTAACAGATTCATCTTGATTTTTTATTTATTTTTGTTCCCAGTGGGATCTTTACTGAATCAAGGTTCATTGGGAATAGGTATTTTTAATAAATTAACAGTTAGTACGTGTTTGTTTGTTTTTTTTTACCTTACTGGAAACTCTCCAGAACTGCCGCTCAGTCATGCCGTGCAACTCAATCAAAATCTGCCGAATCCTCCAAGGATCTACCGAGAGGATCAACTGATGCTCCAACTGACCTATGTTAACACTTGCTGATGCTACAAAAACAAAGGGATGTTAGTTTAATACAAGTTTATTTATTAGATACTGCCTTTCTTATCTTAAATTCTGATATTATAAACCTATTTGATCGTCTCAGCCAATCAGGTGCTGAATAGAAGTAATTATGGTACGGTTCTGGTGACACTGATAAAGAGCTCTCCTGGTTTATGTGTCTCAATGGGATTACAGCCTTATTAACTACAGTAGTATGTCCTTTTATCTTCTTATGTCTCCAGTGATACAAGTTCTGGTAGTCTCAGGTCAGTCGCCAGTCACACATTACTAAACCCTCAGAATTTTGAACAACTCAAGTATTGATTGGTATCATTAGTAATCCATTTAAAAAACATTATGAATACATCATAACTTGTTTTCTTTCAATGTGCAGATCACCTGGTAACCTAGTCCATTGTTCAACACAGATAGTGTTCTAGAAGGAAAAAGATTGGAATTTTCAGAATGATTCCATTTTGTCTCTCAGCTCTCAGAGAATTCCATCAACAATGTGGTCCTGTACTCGTATGAAGTTTAAGGCTTTTTTTGTGTGGCAGTTCTCACATTTCAGGTGAAGTCAGTCAGATTAGCTGCAGGACTGTAGTTGCAGGTTGTAGGGGCCTGTGCTCCTGCCTGTTACTTTATATTACCCGAGGAGGGCATCCTGTCTGATTGAGCAGGAGAACAACATCCTGATGCATATATCTAACAAGATAGACCTCTGGAATTACAGTTTGTGGACAGATTCAGAGCCAGAAGACTCTGACACAAAGAAAAGTTTCCCAACGTGTAGTGCAGACAATAGACTACGCGAGCTGTGCTTCAGTGCCTCCTGCCTTGGACTTCCTTGATTCCTATTCACGGCGGCTGAACACTATTCAGCCTTTGAGTTATGCAAGAACCTCCTCTGCCCCCTCCTTCCTACTCCTCTTTGAAGCTGTAGAGCAGCCACCTGTACACAATACAGCATGGACCTCTCTCCGGGCTGGTACTGCTAGAGGAAAATACACATCAGCTCATTCTATTCTGTCACCCTTTAAAGATGTGGGTATCCAAGAACTTAATTTGACCCTGATAGCACGCGCGCGAGGAGGATGACGACTTTTTGGTGATCAGCAATGAGTTGCACAGCCTCGATTACCAGAACAAGCTCCCGAAGAAGTCCTTCTCGGCTCAGGATGTGTCCCAGTTTCAGTCTCTATCCAGTGTTAGTGTTGAGAACGTCAACATCACAGATCTGGAAGAAGAAATCCCGAAGTCTGCTGTGGTGGGCACTTCAGAGGCTTTCCTCGGCTCAAGTGGAGACATGTTTCTGCATCACTGGATCCTTCAGATTTCAGATCCAGTGGCACAGGTGGAGCACCTGTTTCTGGCTGGAAAAGAGAACTTGAAAACAGCCTTGCAGTGTCTGGAACAAGTCATGGCACTGAAGAATAATCCACTTGAGGATCCAGATCATTTCCTGGGCTCTCTGGCAGTGTGGTTGTTCTGCAGTTACAATGCAACTGAGGGTATCGATGGAGCAGCAGGAGGCCTGGATGTCAAGTCTCTGCTGGAAAGGGCCTTACTTGTCCTCAAGCAGCTCAAAGAGCTGGAGAGAGATTTGATCATGAGCCCCCTACCAGAAGGAGGCTGTGTGGTCCAGTGGTTAAAATAAAGGGCTTGTAACCAGAAGGTCCCCGGTTCAAATCCCACCTCAACCACTAACTCACTGTGTGACCCTGAGCACTTTACCTCCTTGTGCTCCGTCTTTCGGGTGAGATGTAATTGTAAGTGACTCTGCAGCTGATGCATAGTTCACACACCCTAGTCTCTGTAAGTCGCCTTGAATAAAGGCGTCTACTAAATAAACAAATAATCAAGTGATGGAGCAAATGCAACCCTTAATGAACACACAGGGCAGGCAGGCTAATCTAATCTGCATTACCACTATTTACCAGGGGGGGAAAAAAAAAAATAATGTACCTCTATTTTATAATAAATATGAATCTCGTATTAAAAATAGTTTTCTGTAATTAAACAATAAATCATTTACCATACAAAAAATTAAAGTGTTTTTTTTTTTTTATAAACTGAAAAAAAATAAAAAAGGAATAAAGTATGAAGTGACCAACACATAGTTATTATCTTTGAAGACCTGGTTGACAATAAGTAGGGAGAGGGATTTGTCAACAATATACAATTCTTTGTAACACCTAATTTCAGAAATTCAGCTTTAAAGGTGCAGAAAGGGCAAAGGGGTATTATGCAAAACATTCCTAATAGAACATTAAATTGAGCTGGTATGCCATTATTAAGATGAGGTAAACCCAACTCGCCTCAAAATCGGACGCCTTATTTCCGTCCTTGAACTATAACCACTGGACTGCACTGCCTCTGTGCTTCCTGCCATGCCAAGTTACTAACCTGGAATATCATAAAATGAAGTCAACGGTTTGGTGCACAGATTGATGCAGGAGGACCTTTTCCTTATCTGGTCAGTGAGTGCCTTCCTTTCATCATCTTTCAGGAGTACCATTAGGAGCTCATGGGAAGAAATCATGACGACAAACTGCAGGTCCTCCAGACTCTGACACAGGTTCCTGAGCCAAACACATGCAGTGTTTAATAATAAAACAATGCTGACCAGTACATAATGAGAGAGTCTGGGCTTTGTGAAACACACGAGAGACATAGTACTGTGTGAAAAAAACACATCAGTAGTAGCATTACCATTTTCTGTCTTGGACAAACTAAATAATTTATCACAAAATGTCATGGTAAACTACCTTATAAATTCTAAATAACTCTGAAAACAAATACATTTTCATCAAAAGTATTTTCTCTCTATGAAACAGTGGTTTTACACTGAGCAATAGCAGCCTTTGCAATGTTTTTATTTATAAAATAAGTGACCAACTACGTTACACATCTGTCACGGCTCACACTTACTTTAAAAAGGCTGCCATGTTTCTTTTTGAAAAGTCTGAAATATGCTCCATTTTTAATGACCTTGTGCACACCTACATATAAAAAAAAAAGCAAAAAACAGCTTAAATTCAGAACACCACATTTCAAAACAAAGCTCAAGTTAATATAATCCAAACCGAAGGCTAGCGATTCACACAGTACATTAGATAAGAAACCGCATTTACCCTTCAAGAAGCACTCCAATATCTCTGAATATGCAGGTGATCCCCACCGACAGTCACAGAATCTTAGCTACTGGCAATGCTTAGGAGGAATGAAGGAATATGTCCCATATACACATGGCTGAGAGGTTATGGGTGTGTCAGCCATCCTAGTGTCAAGGTGTCGTTCCGCGTAGGGGTGTCATATTTATATTGTGTTGTGATACAAGACCAAAAACACAAGTCACTGTGGTTCACCAAGTGGTTCTTGAATGAAGAATAAGTGTGTTTTACAGTTGGTATGAATACTCCGTCTCTCATTTTTTTTTGTCTGTTAACAAAAATAGTCTATCATAAAATGAGCATTTGTTCTTATTATACAAGTAGCCCAATTGATCAACCTATACCTCACAGGGAAAAGCCATAGGTAGCTTTAAACATTTTATGGCACCAGGACATACCCCTGGATTTCTAATCAAACTCCTATTTTTAGAATGGATATCCTTAAAAATCTGGTGGCTAACGTGGTCCAGGTTGCAACATCTTATGGACAGCCTTTTAAACCTGTATAATTCGAACTGATATGTGCTGTATGTTTAAACAGTCACCGTCAACCAGTTAAATACTTAAGCTTGTGTCCAGAAGATGTCATTGTGTTTAGAGCAAACACACAGCCCTTACCTCCAGAAGAAAGTCAATCTTCTCTTTTGTTGGTTTCAGTAGCAGCTGCCTGAATTGGACACTGATGACTTGACCTTCCAGGACATCACGCACTGCATTGCAGGCACAAATCTTATAACACACTTCATTCAGGGCTTTGTTCCTAGGCAAGCATGATAATAATCCAGAGTTCAATGTAATTGCACATACGAAAATATAACGACTGGCAAGTAATCACAGTAAATGGTTGTTCACTGTGTCTGGGCTTGGCCCAAGCTCTTAGCCTTCTTAATGGCTTGTTAAACACAATGTTAAAAAAAATTCAAAATTATTTTATTACACAAAAATCTTGACTATAAATCTTTTTTTTTTTTTTTTTTTTTTTTTTACAGTTTGTATTTGAGTGTATATAAAACAGCTGCTTCTTCCAGTAGTGTAACGCCTTATCCTTTGGCCATTCCCTTATTGCTGTTCATGTAAGTTAAAACAATATGCATCTACACCAGGAAGTTCATAATATATTTTTGCACAGCTAAATCATTAATCTACTGGGTGATGTTTGGTATTTATATACTCCATTGCCTTTGACCAACATTTTGTAAGAAGATTAGGTTTGTCACTGCTACCATGTCCTGTTTTTATTAATATGCTGCTTGCTGAAAGTATTACCCTTTCTTTGTACTTGGGTAAATCCAGGTTAGATGCAAGTCCCAATATTAATCGAGATGGCTATCATATTAGATACAGGCATACTAAACACTCCACGTCACTCTCGGATTGAACACTCACCCTTGCTCAGCTTTCTGGAAGAACTCTCTTAAAACTGACTGCCTGAAGTGATTTGGTAGACTGAGGGCCAGGTTGTCTTCAAGAAAAATCTCAATGAGCCCCTAGTGGAGTGTTGAAAAACAAATGTATCAAAAAGTTATCACAAACAGCTAACGAATGTTTGTGGCTTGTGTTTGACAGTTCTTTTATATAAACAAAACAAAAAAATGCTCTACACTATAACAAAGCTAAGTATGAACAAAAAAAAATAAAAATCCCATTACCAATAAAGATGTTTTTGCATATGTCCTTAATGACTAAATTGACTAATAAAGCACAAGGCATTATTTATAAAAGCTGTTATCTGTTTAAAATGTCCACATCAGATTGAACTTCCCACCTTATAATTTCCTGATCTGATGAAGTTGTGAATCTGGGTGAATGGAGTTGACTGCATATCGCTGACATCAGACGATCCGGTCAGGACCCCACATGCCTGGCAGTAACCTGCTAACCTCTTCTCATCAATTCGACAATGCACTGCACCATCACCAAGCTAGAAGAGAATGGGCAACAGTCACATAAACATGAAGACAAACATGTTTAGATAAGCATTCAGTGCATACGGCTGCACCGATATCATCCACTGTATGCTGTCTGTTTTTAAATCAAAGGCCACTTTCACGGTCAGGATTATTAACTGAGCAGAACCTATTCATGCTTTCATGATACAGACCAGACCCCAAAGGGATTGTCATTGTGATCATAGAACTCGTTTCAATTGACATGAACTTATACTTCAAAGACTAACAAGACCCACTCATTTTGAAATGAATTAAGTCTTTTTTTAATTTAATTAACTACTTCTACCAGTAGAAACACGTGCTTTACAACGTTGTTCAGATGGGTGTTGATATTTTTTGGCCACTGCATTATTATTGAGTTTTAGAAATACCTTGGAAAGCAGCTCTCTGGTTTTTAAGAAATGCTCCCTGGCCTTTTCATAACAGGGTGGATTTGTGCAGCCTTGCTGAAAGAAGACTGTACCCAAGTCATAGCGAACCTAAGAGGAATAGAAGTGTTACTGACACCCAGCACAGACATCATATAAGGGCTATTTTAATCTAACTTACAGTGAGGTGTGCAATACATTAATCAATAAACAGAACCAGCTATTGTATTACTGTGCTCCCACTGTAATGCTATAGTAGGGAGCCATAGGTAATGGGACTGCGCCTTTGGTGTAATGATAAAACAACTGCTATTATGGTAGCCATGCCCATACTGCCTTATAACCTGTTCCTTGGTACAGTGAGGGAGCAGTGTAATAACTCAAGGGTCATATGCTCTCCACTGCATACCGCACGCTTAGTACATTCTTTGTAATACTATTAATATACAATACTACACCACATACTGGGTAATAGTTTAATCAGTTATAAATGAGTCTGTCTAAGAATACAGAAATACAGGAAATGAACTGTAGCATGTTATGAACATTACAGGTGGTTGCTGTGGTATACCTGACAGTGCAGCTCATCTGCACTTATTCTCAGCCCTGCAGTTGAACACTCTGTCTCCCCATTTGCAGTGCAGGGTTCAGCTGCCAGGAGATCCAGGGTCCTCATTGTGTGAACATAGAAGTCCTTCTTTATACCCAGCACACCCTCTAGGACCATGATGAAGTCGTCTGCCTGCTCTTTAAGCTGAAGGAATAACCACAGTCGTCAGGTTTTCAAACTAAAACAAATTGATAACTTGATGAAGAACGTAAAAACAGAATTCTAAGCAACTGCACAGACAAAGAACATGTCAGAATAGTCTGCCTTTATATGGTTCCACAAGAACTGGTCTAGAACCAATGTATAATCAGAATGTTGTGGATTCCTCCCAGATCTGAAGAGAACAGCCTGCAGTGGAGGACATTCCCTTCAGATCTTTGTTGTGGACAGGGGGAGAGCACACAAAGATCTGGGTTATATTCAGATTGTAATGCAATTATAAATGGCATTTTCCTACAGTTCACAACTTTAAAAAATATTCACATTCCATTCACAAGCATTTCATTCTGACGATGTTTAAATCTTACTCACCACTTTTAAAATGTTTTCTGTTAATTCTTTTTCTTGCTGTACATGATTTAACCTACAAAAGAAGTAAAAAAGAAAAACTGGTATTATAAAAAGCATGGAAACACATCAATAAATGCTAAATTAAAAAATTGCACTAGCCAGTTAAAGTGTAGGAAATGCTAAATAAAGAGTACAAGGACTAAAACATACATGTTCATCTGATGAGGTCCTGGTTTGGCCTGCTTTATAGGAAAACTGCTCTGAACTGTAGTCCGAATAGCCCTGTAAAAAACAAGACATTAGAAATGCATTTCCCTATTACTGGTGAAAACATCAATAAATCAGTACATCTTACCATCTATTGTACACAAGCACAGCCATAGCAGTCGTGGGAGGCAAGGTAGAGAGGTCCAAATCCACATGCTTAACTCCAGGAGGTACTTTACTGACACACAGCAGTTCATTTACAAGCATGTTCAGCACTGCGATGGACAAACTGAGGAAAAAAAAGGGTGCATACATTAAATTATAAAACAATATAAAATTGGAATGGAAATCTATTCACATATGGTATGAAACATTATTCGATACAAATCAGGAAAATAAACAGTGATGACTGCTTAATTTTGGGTTTGCTCCATATTCATAAAAAAAAAAAAAAAAAAAAAAGATGGTAATACGACTAAAGTAGTAAGAAAAAATTATATATTTTCTTCTATAAATAAATTGTTTGCCCTGGAACAAAGGCTTACAGGCCTGCGTGTTGGCACTTTGAACTACAGATACTTTGACATCGGTTTGCAGGTTTCTGCTCCAGTTTTCCTGATTTAGTGTGCAGCTTGATTAACACTTAAAGATAAAACAACAAACAAGATCTGGATGCAGGTTTAGCTGAATGCTTTCTCAAGGAAACGGTGGCATCTTAATGAATGAGATGGGACAGCATATCACTGGAGCCCATTTATTGTGGATGCTCTAACTGTACACAGTGAAAAACAGTCCTTCGTCCTATACCCCTTTTCCAGCACGTCCAAATTCCATTTCAAATGGGCGGCCACTTTAAGAGCCAGAAGCTTTAAGGTCCGGTTCCTCCGGTTATCAGCTGGAGGCTGGACCTGGTTTTGCTCATTCACGGAGGGTTTGGAGGCCTGCTCCAGGAACTGGGTGATCAGCTGAACTGGCATAGGATCTGGAAAAAAAAATAAAGTCAGGTAGTAGCTATTAACTCTCCTAATGTAGTGTGACTGTGCAAAAACAGGGATGGGATGAAGGTTCCTATTGCATAGCAGTTTCCCCCATTCCAGGTTTTAATATGAGATTGATTAGCCACAATGTATAGGTAACAAGCTCAGGCGTGTGTTATTAAACTCATAGTAAAACCAGTAATGGATGAAACTGCTATGCAACTGGAGTCTTATACCCATCCATTAAAAACTATATAGCTACCACTGGACATTGCTTGTCCTCTCCAACCCTGCCACGCAGCAGAAGTGACACCTTACCTGGGGAGAATTTCTGTAGGTGACTCTCTAGCAGAGTATCATCCAGGAGGAACTCAAACCAGGAGGTCTGAGGCGGGGTGCAAGGGCGGCTGCCAGTGACAGCCTCTCGATCAGCTGCTTCTGCACTCATTCTGAGAGTTTTTAAAAGAACAAATTATGAGAAATACTGTTTAAACTGCATTTCATCAATGAATATTAAATGACATTGAATATGTAACCATAACTAAATATTTCATATTTAAGCAAACATACAAGATTAGAATAAATGTGATGGAAAAGTTAGTGAAATTAAGGGACAGCAAAGAGTGACAAATGAAACATAGAATTCAATGGGGAAACATGTGGCTGCTGGAGCTGCCTTGACACTTAAATGACTCTGATTTTGTGAATTAAGCAGAGAATGAACCACTCATGTATGACGTTATATTAGTTATTTTGTGGTATAGTAAGTTTTATACTGTACTACGCTGCAAGAACCACTTGATAACCAACTAATTAATCTGCAAAATATAGCTAATTATAGTGTAACAAAATGTATTTCTCAAACGTAGTGTGTAGTTAGATACCGGTACTTATAATTAATAAAAAACAAAACACTAGCGGCCACATTATGTCAATAATACGATATTTAAAATGTGTGCGTACATTACGGCGGGGTTCAAATTATTTAATTAAAACCTGAAACTTAAATATATTTAATAAAACGTAAACGTTTACGGCGTAAATCAATTTACCAGCAGAAGATGTGTGTTATTGATGCATTTACATTTAGTGATTAATTCGATTGAAACGTCTGGAATATCTCTGCCTCGTGCATGTTCCCCTCGGTTGGGACAACGTTCGGTCACCGCTCAGCAGTCAACACAATACTGGTTGGTTGGCCAAACACCAGCTCTCTGGCCATGATGGTTAGCCAACCATACCAAGGTTGTGTGCTTTCTGGGTTCTTCTAGTTACTGCATTACCACCAACACACCCTATTCTAAAACAACTCCTGCACTGCCGATTCAATGAACCCTGCTGCAGCGCTTGCATTTGTGAGCATAAACTTCACAACGTACCGGTTTTCCTTGAACACCCACTCAGCCATAACCTACCTTTCTTTCGAGCTTATTTACTTCGTTTTATACGTTAAATAAACAATCACCAGTCGTCTTCCACATTTCAAAACAATCTCACTCTTGCAAACTCAACGACCTAACCGTTACCACCTCCGGGTCACAGGGACACTTCCTGTTTTTGCGTCCAGGAAAGAGGCGTGTAGCAGCAGCCTCTCTCTAGACTAGACAGCTCTAGAATATATTTGGGAGAATGTTGTATAATCATAGTCGAAAGCTGCCCTAGACAGAGATAAGGATCTGCGGTACATAATTCTACTGGATCATTTATTGTCCTAATTAGAAAAAAAGTTGTTCAAAAATAGTTTGACGATCAAGTGCGAGGCACAAGACCTTTTGCTAAAGGAATTTCCAAATCAGGTTTGCCTGCAATTGCACGATTCCTACTCAAGATATAGCTAAAATAAATAAATAAATAAAAAAATAAGAAACATACAGTGCACACTGCACGCAGTGGTGTGATTGGTTGTTGTTAAAGCTTGTAACAGGAGATACAGTGATAGGAAGATAGTATTGTGATAGTAACACCTTTGGTTACTAATAAGCTGTACGTGTAGCTATTTATTTCATTTGTCCAATCTGCATTTATACGGTGCTCAATTAATTCATCTTCTGCATGGAAACAACCACCAATAGTTAAATTATTGCAGCATTTTATCACAATTCTCCATGTTAAAAATTGTGCCAAGATTACTGTTTTGATTATGTACATTTTTGTGTGTGAAGACTATACTAGGGCTCTTCACCCATATTAACAATGGGAATTATTATTATTTATTTCTTAGCAGACGCCCTTATCCAGGGCAACTTACAATTGTTACAAAATATTACATTATTTTTACATACAATTACCCATTTATACAGTTGGGTTTTTATTGGAGCAATCTAGGTAAAGTACATTGCTCAAGGATACAGCAGTAGTGTCCTCCACCTGGGATTGAACCCATAACCCTCCAGTCAAGAGTCCAAAGCCCTAACCACTACTCCACAATCCCTGTACCTTAACATTGAAATGAATTGTTTCTGTCCTCCCTGTCCCAAAATATGTTTTTAGTATCTCTCTCTTTTTTATAATCTATTCTGTATTATTATTTTAGGTTGTATTTAATTATCTGTTGGTAGGTTGAAATATACATGCAGTCTCCCAACACGTTGTAAGTTGTAGTTAATGGGCATCATCGCTAGATGGTGATAGGGCCAGCATGTACAGTCCTAAACTATCTTTACAGAAAGATTACCCAAGGATAACATAATCAATTCAGTTTTAATACGTTATTCTGAAAACAAAAGGCTCGGAGAGACTTGGTTTAAGTGACAACTTGAACCCTAGGTAACATCGTAATCATAGCACAGGGACCAGGACCATTATGGACACAGACATTACATAAACCTTTTGTGTCATACTTCCCTTTTCCCAGTACTAAGGGGCAATGGTGGCAGCTAAAATGGTATAGACCATTAATAGAATGGTACAACAGGGAACATATTTGTGTATTTTGAATTACCAATGATATCACATTGGTATGAAACAACACACACTGCTGTATTCCATTGCAGTACTATGGTAATATTATCAGGAGCAGTGTGCTACAATATCAGGACCACAGCAGTCCCAATCACCCACCTTTCAGACATATCAATCTTTGCTTCTACCCACTTTTTTGCCTACTAATGATCACATGACTTATCACATGGTTCAGCTCCAATTTAAGCACCAGATAATGTGCATATAAAGTTCATATTAAAGGAGGGCAAACCAAGGCTTTAACATCTATTTTATCACCTCTTATTAACTGTATTAACATTATCAGTTTATTGTGCTGAGACAATTTGTCACCTTTTTTTTAGGTTAATTCAGTATATGCTAATATCATACTTCAAACAGCTATAGATAAACTGCTGCTTCCTGATACCTGCTGTGTTACAGGTCACGTGGCCTGATTGTAGCTACACCACTGGAGTGAGTGTGAACTGCAAGGCAGCAGCAGCCCTCCATCTAAAGCATAGTTAAGAAAACAGTTTCAATGATATATTTAAAAAAAACAAGCACTTTACCTCACTTCTTTCAACACAAAGCACCAACACTTAATGACTGAGGGAAATCATTTTATTTAAAGTCATGTACAAAAGGGACATTAAACTGCTAGAAAACAAGAGTATGTACAGTATTTACAGCACAGGGTAATAATATGGTACCAATAGGGTAATAATACTGGTCTATGTCAAGTTATATTTATTGAGTGGGATGCATCACAATGGGTTACAGTGGGTGCATTAAGTAACTGAGCAACTCAGAGCGACAATGTTTCAGTTCACTCAGATCACCAATGAAATCTGCTCTGTAGCTCTGAGCTACTCAGAGGGAGTGGAACTCAGCATGCCGTTAAGTGGCATATCCGAGTGATGTGGTTTTCTTCTCTGTGCTTTGCAGATAAAACACTCCTCTTTGTGAAATCGGTATATGTTACTAAATATTTCACAATGGAATTTTGCACATAATAAACTACTTTTTCTTTTATGATAGTTGATTTTTGGCACCTGATTTGGCTACCCATTTGCCCACATATCGGCCCTGCACCCTGCAAAGTCATATTGAAATATCAATCTGCTGTTAGACACATTTTACAAAGCTGCTATTCCTTTAACTAAAGTTGTGTAATTCTGCTTCTACATGATTTTGTACGCAATTACAGCCAAAGATATTTGATGATTTTCAAAAAACATACATAAGGGAAGAAGAAACATATTTGATACATATTGCAGATGTCAACTAGAAGGGACTATGCTCCCCTTTTAATTTCAAAGCTCAACAGACTGATATAAATAACTGAGGAATACAGCAATTCAGGCAGTGTTATTAAAATACTTTCTGAGGCTCATCTTTGAAAGATACAGAGAAATAAATACATTTAACACAGTAATACAGATGCAAATTAAATAGGAGATCCTTGTTGGTCTTTTCAGAGCCACAGTGCTTTGAATATTGTTGAATATAATTTTATTTTAAAAAATGTAGCGGATTGCAATTTTACTTTAAGTAAAACTTGCATTTCACAAACACATGTTTTAAATTTTTTAAAAAAAAGTTTCTCTGGGATATCAATAAGTGTGTTCTATTTCGCACTTCTCTCCTGGAGTCAGTGTGAATTCGGGACGCCTGTAGAGCTCTCTGAGTTTCTCAAACTTGGAGCCCCACTCTTTAAGGCAATCGTAGTTCAAGTCTTCCTGGTCCGTGGTGGACTCCAGTGAGCTGAGACTCCCTGCAGGAGATCCATAGCCCTCGACGCAGTAAATGTGAACACTGTCCATTGGGACTGCATGGGCATCATTGTCTGCTTCCCAGACTATCCTGGAGACGTAGTTTTTGAAGTCCGGGGGGCAGCTGGCAATGCTGCCGATGTTCTGGTGGTAACAGGGCATGGCTCCTGGGTGCACCTCTTCTTGGGAACCCTGAGATGACTTCAGGAGGGGAACCGTGGTTCCTGAGGACGATTGCGACAAACTGGAGCACAACGGCCTCTTCAGTTCAGTGATGTCATAGGCATTCTGAAAAAGAACGACAACTTGACATCATTTGGGTATTAATGCTTATGATGATGATGATGATGATAATAATAATAGATCTAAGAATCTGAATAGAATAAACAGATGTGGAATGGACAAGACTGCCATCTACTGGTCAAACTAATATACAGTCCTGTATAGTTTTGGAAATGCATTTCAAATGTCCCACATTAAAACATAAATTAACATGAGAACAAGAAAGGATCTTCTGTCCTTCAAGACTCATCCCATTTTCTACTTCTAAGGGAATCCTATTGTGCGAGATGTTTGCACTGCACCTGGCTATTTCATGCATTTATATGAAGTTCCTCCTATGTTCTGTTCTAAACTTTTACTTAGCTTACACTTCTCTTTGGAGAAGTGACTTGTATACCTTTATCTGCGGCCCTTGCATTAGAACCTGCCTATTACAGTTAACCAGTATTTGTTTTAATGTGCAGTATGTGTTCAGTGTTACCTGGTCCTGTTCTCCACCCCCTTCTTCGTTGTAGTTCAGGATGTTTTCCCGAATGTCCTCCCAGCTCTCATGTTCTGCAGGGATGTGATAAACTCCCCTCTTCTGGTACTTGGAGCTGCCTTTCTGGTTCCACACCGTGACAGCGACTAAAATACCTGAACAAACAACGAAGAGCGAGGAGAACGTTAGGCAAACCAATCCTCTTTGACTTTAGAATTTAGGATTTATAATGATGTGTAAAATACACAATTGCAACATAGAAGTTTATTAAACTTTGGTTTTCATGGCCTAATACATGCATCATATATTACGGAAACAAGCTTTACAGTAGGTCATTTTATTCGTTTTGAAAAGCCTTACTACTTTGGAACACAGAAAACAAGTGTACAGATTGAGGACAGACAAACAGCAAACAGATACCTCAAGAAACATGACTATTACTTACATTGAAACAGTTACTGTACATACATCCTACAGGTTAGGGATGTTTAGACATGGATGAAAAACAGAAGATCAGATTGATTCTTACACTGACATTTTTACACTAGTATAATTCTTAGGTCGTTTTGTCCTTTTCAGGGCTTGTGTTTAATAGTAGTAGCTCCAAGTACGTTTTATATGAAAACAGACCATATGGTACAAGATA